>NW_015506391.1:159805-175484 GCF_001515645.1 Sinocyclocheilus grahami
TTAGGGGTGACTAACAATCCCTCACTAGAAGATCGTAACGAGCAGGCAGGAACATAAGGCAGAAGTAAGTCAGATAAATATGTAGGACCAAGGTTATGGAGAGCTTTATAAGTGAGAGTTTTTAACATATTGTAGTCGTTTGATATTATTAGCTGACAGGCCATAAAGAAGTGAATTACAGTAATCTAGTTGAGATGTGACGAAGGCATGTATAACAGTTTCAGCATCCTGCTGACTGAGAGAGGATCGAATACGCGATATATTTATGCAGGTGGAAAAAAGCTGTCTTTACTACTTTACCAATGTGATCATTGAATGAAAGAGTGGAATCAATGAGAACACCAAGATTGCAAACTTTAGTGGAGGGCATAATCAGATCACCATCTAGATCCATCAGTTGACCAGAGAGCTTAGATACTACAGCTTTAGAGCTAATCAGAATTACCTCAGTTTTATCAGAGTTAAATTTAAGGTAATTTGCCTCCAGCCAAAACTTGAGCTCCTTGATGCAATTAGATAAAGCAGGCGGAGGAAACACTGAGGTGGAAGGTGTGCTAAAATAAATCTGAATGTCATCAGCATAACAGTGGAAGTTAACCCCATACCATTTGATTATTTGTCCAATTGGTAACATAAATAGTGAAAAGAAGAGGGCCCAAGACAGAACCTTGAAGTACACCAGAACTGATGGATTTGGTGGATGATTTGTGCTTCTAGTATTATAACAAATTGTTCCCTGCCTGTCAGATAGGAGGAAAACCAGTCAAAGGCTGTGCCAGAAATTCCAATTGCTGAAAGCCGTGACAGGAGTATCACAAGACAAACAGTGTCAAAAGCTGAGCTGAGGTCTAGCAGAAGGAGAGTGCTAAGAGCACCAGAATCTAGAAGAGCTCCAGAAGCTAGAAGGAGATCATTAAGAACCTTAACCAGGGCTGTTTCAGTACTGTGTAATGGACAAAAGCCAGAGTGAAAGGGCCCATAAAGGTTGTGCTCTGTTAAATAGGCCTGTAACTGGGAGGCAACAACATTTTCTACTATCTTAGAGAGAAAAGAGAGGTTTGAAATAGATCTGTAGCTACTTGGGGATGAAGGATGAAGACCATGCTTTTTAAGAACCAGGGTAACAACAGCAATCTTAAGCTTAGATGGTACAGTTCCAGATTACATTGACGTATTAATGAAATGAGTGATGGGTAGTGAGAAAGCTGTCAAGCAATTCTTCAGTAAAGAGGTAGGTGCAGTGTCAAGAAGACTAGTAGAGGAATTATACAGCCTGATTATCTCATCAACCACTGTGGGGACAAGAGAGTCAAAACTAGAGAGGCTGTGAGTAAGGCATAAAGAGAGAGGTTCAGTAGTGGAAACAGAGGTATGGTGTTGATAGGTATGAGGTGTTTTATTCAGAAAAAAGTTCAGGAAAGCATCACACATTTGATCAAGACTGTACGGGTGTCACGTTCGCTACTGTGAGGGAGTGCAGAGCGAGGAACGAGGAGACCAGGAGTACATCAACAAAGAGACTTTAATTACATTCAGGGAACCAGGAAAACACATGTAGCAGAGGAGGTAAACATATACAATACCAGACAGCGAACTCAAAACAGGAAACACTAAAAATACACATGACTAGATGATGGGATGACGAGAAACACCTGGAACTAATGAAACTTAATAGGAAAAGGAAACAGGAAGAACTAAATATGTGCATAAGGAAACATGAGGGAGAACTTGAGGGAGGAAAACACAACACAACGGGAACACAAGCCTGACATGATTGGACTGCCTGATCCGCCCTGGAGGTATTCCCCGTGTCCCATTCCTGCACCAGCCTCCCCCCTCCCGGAAGGCGCGTCCCGCGCCGTAACAATTTCACCAGGGAGGGGGGAGGCTCCCTGGTGAAATTGTTACGGTAATTTTTTAGGTAAATAAAAAATTACCATTCTGAAAAATCCTGTTGTAAGCGCGTTTGAGGAGGTGGTTGGTTGTCTCCTGTCCTCGCCGATTCGGGGTCTGAGTTCGGCTCAAACATGTAAGGCCGGACAACATTTCCCTCAGCAGTGACCATCATTACCGGTGTTTCTATTGACCTTACTTGTGAGTATCACCAATCCACAGCAGGCTACAGCATACATGACCCTAATTACCTGTGGTTGGCCTGGCCGTGCATCACTCAGAAAACAAAAGGCCAATCAGAAGAGAGACTCATGAATATTAATTAGACAGGCCAAAATCGACCTGTTCTTTGCAGAGCTCCTGAGAGAGGAGCTGTAAAAATATATTGAGATGGATTTTGGTACTTATACTGCAAATATATATTCTTAATAAGGACATCAAGACTTAAAATAAAACTCCAGAAAGTTGTAAAACATGTGACCTTTAATTAACTACATGTACTTACTATATGGTTAGGGTTAGGATTAGGGTTTGGCTTAGGGGTACTTGAATTTAATTATGCATAATTGTTATTATAATAGTAAGTACATGTAACATGTGCAACAAGCACACCTTAAAATAAAGTGTTACCAAAAAACTAACCTACCCCAAATTTTAGTGTACCTCTTCTATAACTCCACTACCATAACCAATCGTTATGTGAGGAGCATTACCTTGGACCTTGAGCTGACAAACTCAAGCGGAGCAGTTTCTATGTCACTGATGAGCTGCCTGTTCTCCATGGCCAGAGATGTGTTCTCCTGTCTGATGGTGTTGAGCTTCCTCCTGAGTACAGACGTCTCTGTCTCCATGTCTCTTTCTGACTACAGATGAACACACACAACAAAAACTTTAAAATCAGTGGGTTTGGGTGTCTATTTTACTAATAACTTAGCTAATAAAAGGTAACAACACTTTATTTATCTGCTATATCTTCCCAGCATCCTACCCTGCAGTCAAAGATGGATATACAGGTGCATCTCAAATTAGAATGTCGTGGAAAAGTTTATTTATTTCAGTAATTCAACTCAAATTGTGTGAACTTTTCCACGACATTCTAATTTATTGAGATGCACCTGTATGTGCACACACCCTCTGCTCAGGGTGTGAATATGCTCCTCTTGGTTGTCCAGGAACAGGATTCTGAAGGTCCTCTAAACTTAAGAAAGACGACCTGGGAATCCATCCAAGGCACTTCTGTTATTATCCTCACTACTGATGTCATCTCCTGATTGACTGAATTGAGTGCCAGTACAACCTTTTTTTTTTATTATGAAATGCTAACAATACGAGAAATTCAATAATACTTACCAGTAGTGTTGTATCACAAAACGTGAATAATAATACCACAGTAAATATTTACAAAAAATATCAAAACAAACAACGACATTTAATATTTTGTGGACCCAAGTGACATTTCTATAACTTAAACAACAGACACAAAACTGCATCTTGAATCATATCTGAAAGAGCCATCATCAAGCAAAACCCACAATACATTTCAGCAATCCTCAACAGACTAAATGCCTCACCTCGACTGTAGGTTTTTCTCGGTTAATCTCAGCTGATTTCTCAAGGAAACAACATCCTCTACAAGCCCCCTGTTTTTTGAACATTGGTGATTGTCATGAAGAGTGCTGTAAATAAATGTTATCTTTGTTTAAACGGACTTGGCTAAAAACCAACACTGAACTCGCACCATAGTTCTTGCTTTAAACACTTTCGAGTTATCATACCTAACGTTACTGTATCCACCTTTTTCTTCAACGCGAAAGTAAGCCTATGGGTGAGACTTCCGGTTCATTAGCCGCTATAGGTAAATAACGAGGAGAATAACAACGTGCAGTAAACAATAAAACTGTTTGCACTACAAACCAGTGTGTTCATAATTTCAGATAATACATTAAAATGATATGATAAGACACACCAACTTTCAATATCAAGCAGCAAAACGAACTGTTTTGCTCAGCTAAAAATAGCTGGACGGAGTGGACGCAGATGAAACCGGAAGCCAGACCCATATATTTTCCAAATGGCCGCGCCCATTTTTACGACAAGAAATGTGATTTGGCTTCATTTCATGCATTCAACAGGTTGTCAAGGAGCAAACTGACCCTCTATCATCATTTTTCAGCGCTCCGCTGCTTTTCGGTGGATTAATTAACAAGATATTTCTATACTATTGAATACCTGCTCATCAGCATGTTCAAAACAGCAGTTATGCAGAAGACCTTATTTCCAGAAGATTTAGCCTAGCATTCACTGCATTGAGATCTAAACAAAACGCGCTGCCGTCGTCGCTTCAGTTGATTGGCTGAGACGAAAAACCGTCCTCAACAGTCGTGACGTAACACTGACGTGCTAGGGCCGCGAATTCAATGGAGGAAAACATGGTTATTTTTCCTTTGATGTGATCTTTTGTGATTAGTTATATACCCGTTTTGTACCCTGTAGTTTTTTTTCTTTTTCTTTTTTTCTTATTATTTCTTTTGTTCTACATTGTGACTGCTTTTATCTTTGTCTATATAATGTTCTTAACAAAAAAAGAAAAAAAAGAAAAGAAAACATGGTTATTACCATATAAATACTATATAGCCAATAAAGTGAAAGAAGTGCATTTTAAAATTTTGCATAATATATACCCTTGTAACGCTGTTGTGTCGAAATGTTGTGATGTAGCTGATATATGCACCTTCTGTAAAAAAAGACAGTGAAGATATTTGTCATTTATTTTTCTCTTGTAATGTTTCATCACTTTTCTGGAAAGATTTGAGTTCCTTTTGTTTTTCTAAAGTTAATATGAACTGTAATTTACACATTAAGGATGTTGTTTGCTTTTTTGAAAACCAAAACAAATCTTTAGAATCTGCTGTTAACTTTCTTATCCTTGTGGCAAAATTCTATTTTAACAAACAAAGGTTTCTTAAGAAAATACCTACTTTTATAGATTTCTTATGTGAAGTAGAACATTTAATTAAATCACTAAGAGTAATTAATAACAAAAAATGTATTACTTTTTTGAAGAGATATGATGAGATCTTTCATGTACCGTGATTAATACTTGTTTTGGTGTTATTTTTTTATTTTTTTAAAACCTCGTTTCTTTATTTGTTCTGTTCCTGCCTTTCTTTATGTTCATAAAAAAGCTGTTTAAATGCATCTTTCTCTTATCAACTTCTTCTCTTCTCTTCCATATGTTCAGATGACATTGGATGTATTGTTGATATATTATGTGTAATGTATGCAAAGTTGTTATTCATTAATGTCAACTCTGAATTGTTTGCAATAAAAAATAAAAAAACAAACAAAAAAAAATGTCAGCGGCTAATATTACAGCGGTAGAGTTTCACTGTTGCTGTTTCCATTATATATTTATTTACATTGTACTGTATGATGGTTAACAACAGCTGTTATTGCTTTGTTTGTTTGTTAGGTTAAAGTTTGTCAATAGATTTGAAGGGAAAAATGTTTGGTTGTTATAAACAATCTCTGTTCGCTTGATACATTCACCGTCAATTATTTATTGCAGCAAATAAATTAGCAGGGCCATAAAATGTTAATTGCATGTTATGAATGCATTTTTCTCTTTTTCTCCAATGTGTTAATATGCATACATTAAATAAATATGCAAATACATTAGATTAGATTATTATTTATTGTCATTGTACTTACATCCAACGAAATTATAGATTTGCCAACGCATCCAGCTAAAGATAATTTAAACTATTAATAAGGAATAATTAAATAAATACCATATTACACAAGGGAAAAAATAAATAATAATTTTACACCGTGCTGAGTGAATAAAGTGCTCAATGCTCAATATAATTACACATGACTGGTTCTTCTTAAATGTCAAGAATGTATTTTCAGTTCAGTGTTCAGTATGGTTATAGCTTTAGGATAAAAACTGTTCATGAATCTTGTGGTATGTGTTTTGATAGACCTGTAACGTTTCCCAAATGGCATCAGTTCAAATAAGTTATGTGCAGGGTGATACGAGTCCTTCAAAATATTGTGTATTTTCTGCAGACAGTGGGAAGTAAAAATATCATCCAGGGCAGTCAGCTGTTATTTTGTGATGATGTTCTGTGCAGTCTTGATAACTCTCTGCAAAGCCTTTTTGTCAGCTGCAGAGCTACTTCCATACCACACCAGCATACCATATGTGAGGATACTCTGGATGGAGCAGCATTAGAATGACAACAAGAGCTGTTGTGACAGGTTAACCTTCCTGAGCATTCTTAAAAAGTATAGCCGCTTCTGAGCCTTCTTAACTAAAGCTGTGATGTTTATCATCCATGTGAGTTCCTCCTCGTTGATATACAATGGTGTATGTACATCCTGTTTCCTCCTGAAATCAATAATAAGTTATTTTGTTTTCTTGGTGTTCAGGGCCAGATTGTTCTCCGTGCACCACACCATCAGCCTCTCTGTAGGCAGACTCATCGCCTCTGGTGATCAACCCCACCACAGTCGTATCGTCCGTGAATTTAGTGTTAGTATTATACGATGGTATACAGTCATGTGCATACAGAGAATAGAGAAACGGGCTTAGCACACATCCCTGTGGGACTCCTGTGCTGATTGTCAAAATTGAGGAATTATGTGAGCCCATTCTCACTGACTGTGAGAATGGGCTCACACAGGCAGATGTTATGCTGAGTGCCTAGATCAGACATCTTGAAGAACAATCAGCTAGGTAAAATAGTATTATATTAGTATTATTATAAGCAGAACTGAAGTCCAAGAACAACAGCCGTGCATATGTTCCTTTGTGTTCTAGATGGCACAGTACAGTGTGGAGGGCAATGGAGATAGCATCATCTGTTGACCTACTGGCCCTGTATGCATACTGGTGAGGGTCCAAGGTGAGTGGCAGAACCTGTCTCTCCAGGCATTTCATGATTACAGGTGTCAGTGCAATAGGTATGTAATCATTGAAAGATTGCAGCCTGTTTTAGCACTGGCACTATTGTGGATGTCTTCAGGCAAGTTGGAACAGTGCACTTCAACAGAGAAAGGTTGAATATATTTGTAAATACCTCACCCAGCTCTGCAGCAGTCTCTGAGGACGCGCCCCGGGATGCCATCCGACCAGCTGCTTTCCGTGTGTTGATTTTACGTAGAGTCCTTATCACCTCAGCAGGCTGAATGACAAATGACTTGTTGTTTGCAGCAGAAGCTTGACTGATAGTAGTCCCAGTTCTTTTCACTTCAAAGCGGCTGAAGAACTGGTTAAGCTGCTCTGCCTCTGAAGCACTGCTGTTGGTCAGGCTACTACTGTTATTCTGTCCAGTGATGTGGCGAATCCCCTGCCATGCCCGGCAGGGGTCCAAGTTGGTGAAATGATTCTCAATTTTCTGCCTGTAGGTCATTTCTGCATCCCTGGTGCCCTTCTTTAGGTTCATCCTGGCTGTGCTGTAATGCTGCATGTCATCAGATCTGAGAGCTGAATTACGGGCCTTCAGCAAAAGTTTTACATTCTTGGTCATCCACGGCTTGCTGTTAGGAAAGATGTGAATCGGTTTCATAATGGTCACATTATATATCTATGCAGCATTTTATATAAAATAGCACAGAAGATGTGTAGATGTCAATGTTATCATCCACAAATACAGCAGGGCCATTGACATTTCTTAAATTATTTCTTGAATTTTTGACCAATTAGTATGGGTCCAAAACCACAAAGCATTCAAAAACGCCAGTTACACAGATACATTTTTAGATCTTTATTCTTTGGCTAAAGGAGTCTGCTCAAAGCCAGGAAAAGCCAAAGCAAGCTTTACTAACACTGGTACACCAACTGAATTATGTTTCATACAAATAACATAAGAGCTTAATATTTATAAGAATTTGTTGTATCAAAATCAGGAGGTATTAATGTTGAAGTCCAAAACTTGCCTGATTCCAATACTACTTCCACCCTCTTCAAGTGGTTAGGTAATATTATTGAGAACAGGGCACTCTCAGGCTCCCCCCCCCAAATTTTTTTTTCCACTAAACATTTCATACAACTTAAGAATTTTAGAAATGTATGAAAATACACAGCCAAGAACTGAAAATCTCATTTGGAAGTCCTATCAAATCTTAGATTGAAGTTGTAAATTATCCTGAGTGCTCATGTGAATTGACAATTTGTTAGTGTACACTGTTTGAATGCAATAAATAGCACTACAAAAAGCCTGAGTCAATTGTAACAAAAATATTGCTGCCATTTTCTGATTGTAACATGAAGCTGAAGCTGCAAAACAAAAACAAAAATACACAGGTCTGTTGAATTAGTTGCATAGTATAACAGAAAGTATAAAAAAAAAAATAAGACTATCCCTCCATCACAAAAATGAAAATTAGACATCTGATTTAAAATTGTATAAATGAGGAAAATAAACTAAAACAGCACTTAGCCTAGAAAAGAAAAGAAAAAATAATTGAAAAAAACCTTTAAAATTCCCATGGCTGATATTAACAGATTTTTTTTTTAAGGGAAGGATATACGAAGACCTCCTAATGCTACAGCGCTCTGTCATATGCTTTTAACAGATATATATATATATAAAAAACAAAAAAAAACCTTGAGACAAAATGATATATATATATATATATTTAAAAAAAAAACTTTGATTAGCCTTCTGGAAATGTGGAATGTCTCCAAAAATACCAAGATCTTATGTAAATATTAATGCTACTCATTTATTTAATTTTATGTTTTGTGGCAGGAGAATACTTAACCATTTTCCATTGTTTTTTAACATCATAATCTCATTTTATAATCAAATTCACAAGCTAGGCTGTTTAAACTGAGATGACACAATACTGGATGTACATGAGCTTCTGTGCAATCAGTTGAAATGTAAATAAAAGTGCCCCATTGACAATAGCGCTCTTTCCTCTAGGCAATTCGAGCTATGAGAAAATATTTAACTGAATAAGGAGAAAAAATCTTGTCTCCAGCAGCATATAGGATCTGTTTCGCAATCCCTTAAGGCACCTCCACATCAGACACAAAAAGCAAGGACTTGGGTTATTTTCACATAGTAGTGAATTGATCATGTCTTCAACCTGAAACTACAGCCACCTTCAATGTGTAAATCCAGTCCACTTGAAGGCAGTCGGTTTCAATTTCCACAGAGACAGGTCACATACACAAAACTCTACAAAGTCCCATTTCTTCATTATAGTCCTGAGGACCTTCAACAATATCAGTCAACCATATACATTTGGGCACGATCACTGCTCTTCTCTCATTACAGGTTATGTATTTATTGTCAAGAAATGAAGTACATTAGACCCATGTGAAGCTCAGGAGGCAGTGACGCCCTCCCATTCCACCAAGTACTGTACTTTGCCGTCATTAGTGACACGGCGAGCGAGCACACGGTACTTCTCCCCACAGGCCAGGCGCCCTGCAGCACCGAAGTAAGTGCTGATGGAACTCTTGAGGTTGTTGAGCTGGGTGTTGGGGTCCAGGCCCTGCATGATGTCCATGCCACTGTAGAGGCAAGAGGGGAGGGGGCTGGGCTCAGGGACATTGTTGCTGGGTTGCAGCTCTGGGTTGCAGGGCGGAGGAATCTCTGGATTTGGGGGCTGCAGTGCTCGTCGTGGACGTCCCCGGCGTCTCTTAATTGGCGGTTGCGTGATGGTGGACCATAAGCATCCAGTGCGTGGTCCACTTGGACTGCCCAAACTGGAGATGAACAGGGGACACATATCAGGCAAAAGTTATAATCTGGTTTTGAAAAATGAAGCATGAAGTTCTTTATCTCTCATAGAGGTCAGCAAGAGCATTAAGTTTGACGTCTGACCCTCACACACAAAAAAAAAAACATTAAAATAATTTGTATACATTTCATGAATTTCAAACTCGCAAATTTACTGTAATAAAGTCCAGACGTGATCAGCTAGAAAAAAAGAAAAAAGAAAAACCTGGAAAATCTGACCACGTCCCCGGCACCTATTATTCAAATTTTTTTTTTATCACATTAAAAGATATATCTTACATCTTAATATTAATAAATACTACTGTCCTGTAAAAATAAAACACAGCATTTAATAAACATGATAATAATAAATATAATATAACATGTATTAATAGAATTGTTATTATTAGTACCTGCCAAAAGTTTAGAAATAGTTACTGATTTTGAAATTTAAAAAAATCTGCTCAACAAGGCTGCATTTAATTGATCAAAAATAAAGTAAAAACCGCAATATTGTGAAATATTACATATTAAAAAAAGTTTTCTATTTTAATATATTATAAATTGTAATTTATTCCTGCTATGCAAAGTAGAATTTTCTGCATCATTAATCCAGTTTTCAGTGTCATACGATTTTACAGAAATCATTACAATTTGATTTGATGCTCAAGAAACATTTCTGATTATTATCTGTTGAAAACAGTTGTGCTGCTTCATATTTTGTGTGGAAATGGATGGTGATACATTTTATTTTTCAGGATTCTTTGATAAATAGTAAGTTCAATGAACAGCATTTATTTGCATTTATCAAATATATTTCTTAAATATATTAAAGCATTTATTAAATAAACTAAAAAGTAGAGCCCAACCGATATATCGTTTTGCCGATTTTATCGGCCGATATGAGCCTGTCGCAGATATATCGGTATCGGCGAACATTTTTTTCAGAACATAAAATGCAGATAAAATAATGGTGTAATTGGTGTAATTACGTAGTTTGTCCAGCAGAGCGCGCTGCATTGTTTGCTAGATGCTCCATTGTTTGCGACCTGGATGAAACGCTTTAAAGCTTAAGTGTATGGAATACCATTGAAACTTTGAACGGCCCAATTGCCAATTATTTATATTCACGATTACTAATATTTGTACAGGCTTTACATTTTTAGTTCAATGTTGTAATTAGCAATTCATGTAATATTACCTTTGAAGCAGATTTGTTATGTGACAGCATTGATTAAAGTTTCTTAAGGGTCAAGATCAAGTTATCTGCATCTCCTGCGCTTCATCAAGCCACTCCCATAATAGCTGTCAGCACTCAAATTAATGCACGACTCAGATTAACTGTACATGTGTAAGACTCTAATACAATTATAGAGTTATTATTTTATCACGAATAAATCTTTCAATGAGTAAATCTGGCTGTCTATAGTATTATAGATTACACAACATTAAAATATTAAAAAAATATTTTTTTAATTATTATTTTAATTTACTGTCCCCAGATTATTAGGGTACTCTTGTAGCAGTGTAGCAGTGGCTGGGATAGATTTTAAATATCAGTTACTCTTAAAAAGATGCAATCTAATCCTGCTTACATGAAATAAGCCTGCTCCCGAGCAGGTTTAAGCTTACGGACCTGTTGCTATGACAGCAAGTCCAGGATGAGCTTCGAAGAACCAAATAATCCAAGATCATGCCAAATCGTCTGAGTTGGCGATGTACGAAGAACGGGTCCCGGTTCACATTTACAACTCTGCGTGTTGGATGATGTAGTGTAAAAATCTCTGCCAGCAGGAGGCGCTTTTGAAGCAGCAGAAATACAGCGATTTCCCCGGTAATGGCAGAACACAAAGCAGCGCAGCAGCTGACTTTAAAAGGTGCAGCGCTCCTGTTTATTTAACAAATTCATAGCCTTTTGATATTTAATCATCCCATTCATCCATAACGCAATTCTTGTCTTTTCCTCCCCAAATTTAAGACCTCTTGAAATCATAATTAAGACTTTCTTGCTCCATTTAAAGGTAGGGTATGTAATTTTCCAAAAAGACTTTAGAAAACTGATTCGGGCCGAATAGCAAAACAAACTTGAAGCCAATCAGCAATAAGGGGCGTGTCTACTCATGATGTGGAGGAGAGCACTTTCAGTGCATGGGACGGACATTAGCCGAGCCGAGCGACAGAAAGACAGAGATGGCGTATAATAAAAACAAAAGGAAAACGTCTGCGGAACAATAAGGCAAGAAGTAGGACCCGTGTAAATATCGGATCAGCTTTCCAGCGCTGGAGAGAACTCAAGGAGCGGAGGCCTGCGATCGGACGCCGAGGTTGCTTTGTTTCTTCTCAATAGGTGAGTAACACCGTGTCTACAACAGCTAAAGTCTGCCTACACTGGACGCGATCAAACAACCGTTGAAAACCATTTGAAATTAATAGAACCCGGCAGCAGTTTTCTGTCGGGGATTTGTTGCGCCGCGCCGCTCACGTCCGGTGTAGACACGGTGTAACATTGGTTTCGCTTTGTTTCACAGAACTAATCGTTGCCTGGGTTGCGTACGTATATGTGGGGCGGAGCTATCAAAATAGGGGCAAGACCCTTTTGGGGTAGGGGCGTGTTTGTTTTGGTGATTTCAAATATCAACATTGGCTACCAGAAATCGCTTACCCTGCCTTTAAGACTTTTCATGGCCTTAAATTGAATACAACTAAATGTAAGACTTTTTAAGGACCCGCGGAAACCCTTGGATTAATCCGGAAGAATCACATCCCTGAGAGCCTTTTTAAAAGTAAAAATAAAAATAAGCTTATATTTATCAATTATATAAAGTCTGTATAAAATTCTAATTTATGAATAAAAAATAAAATAAAAAAAGTTTATAAATTAATATAAACTATCATTCAAAACTTTGAGAACAATTTCTTCTTAATATCAATGTTGAAAACAGTTTTTTTCTTTCGTTGATGAATATAAATTTCACAAGAACAGCATTTATTTATAAAGGAAATATTCTGTAACATTATAAATGTCTTTACTCTCACATCTGATCAATTTAATGCGTCCATGATGAATAAAAGCATTAATACCTTTCTGTCCCTAAACTTCTAAATAGACCAATTTCACATTTCCGGGTTTTTGGCTTCCAGATTGACCCACGCTGGGTAAACTTATTTCCGGTAGGTTAACAGCGATGACTGTGCCTAACAAGAACTATTTATTAAATATCATGAGTGTTTGAATTGTCTTGATTTATGGGTGAGACTGCAAAGCAGTCCGTGTCAGTGCGGATATGCATTATCACACTCCATGTGAAAACTTCAGCTCTTTTCACGATGTGCTGGGGAAATCATCGGCTAGCAGCTCCCTTCTCACACACACATGATCTGCTGATACTGTACATATTGAGAAGCCAGACTAGATCGCACCCTGCATGTGTGCATGTTTCTGGACATATCATAAACAATAACACTTCTGTCATCTCTCAATTACTTTCATCTTATTCACTCACATATGCTCCTGTCGCCATCATCTAAAATCTGTGAATATGCACGGTTTTATAAAAAACAACAACAGTAGTAGTAGAAGTAGTATATATTGTTGCTGTTGCACATTTCATAGTTGCTCCTCTTACTGTAGATTAATGCAAAGACTGCAATTAATGTATGCTGTATGTGGACTTGGAAATAAACTGTGTTAGTTTCATTTTAATCTGTCAATATTTATTATAATATTGAATGCGGGACATAATGTTGTGAGATTAATGCTATAGGACTATATTTAAAGCATACCAAATTCGCGACAATATTTTAATCCTGACAGAATATAACGGTGAAAACAAGACATCATATATTGATTTAAATAAGCAATTAGATCATTATTGCAGTGATTAATATGTTTCTGGTATATGTTTGGCAACATTATTTCAACTATAATGCAGTGAGTAGCTTTTCATCTAACCTACATATTCCAGGATGACAACACCATGATTTTGAAAGAGTGATTCAGTGTATACCCTTTGTGTGTATGCACAAAAAAAAAACAGATTTGAATAGGTATATTAATTTGAATTTTTTTTTTGTATTTATTTTTTACAGATGCTTGTTGCAACAATGCACACCATGAAGAAAGCTAAAGGTGGTCAAAATTTATTTCAGTAATCGGAGTATATATCGGGGTTAAAGCAAAAAAAAATCCTGAGCCTGAACTTTTTTCCAGGGGTTGCAGGGGCAGATACATAAACAGGATTATTTGGCAAACAAAAAAAAGAAAATGATTTTCCTTGAAACTAACTAGTAACGTATCTGCCATTGCCATTAGCCCTTGACAGGCTCAGACTATGGTGAAACAGACTATGGTGGATATTTGAAACAGCAATACCAAGAAAGTTTACTCACTACAATATGGTGCAAACACATGTAACATTTAGGATGATTTTGATAGCAAGTTTTGCTGGTTAGCTTTGTCCTTGACAGGGTACAAGATGACCTACAATCTAAAATATTTCTGAAATTGTTTTGTTCAAAAGAAATAATGGTCAATTAAATACTAGGAAATGAATATAAAATAGGAAATATACAAAAAAAGTTTACTCCAGAAAACTACAGTTCAGTTAACAACAACAAAAAGATTCAAATGGTCCAAGAAATGGTAACTTAAACAAGGTTCGTACAGATACTGCAAAATAAAATTCCAGGACTTTTAAGGACTTTTTTGGTTTTCAAGGACTAAAATCAGATCTCACTTACCAATCAATATTGTTATTATCTTTCAAATTCTAATAAACAAACTAATAAAACAAAATGGTACAAATAAAGTGCACACAAACAACTTTAACATTTGAAAGGATACTATGGCAAATTTATTGTTTTCCTTATTCAAACTGATTTTTTTTTCATGAATATATGATTGACCTGAAGAGTGAAAGCTAGATCATAAACTTGGAAAATTATTAGCTTTATCATGCTCATAGACTCTAGGGGTGTGACAATACACTTAGCTCACAAGGTGAGACAAAATGCAGATACTTGGTTCACTAGAACGAGGCAAAGGTTTAATACTTCAAGAAATTTTCAAATGACAAAATATTTGTCTTTTAATTACAAAAAGTAAAAATGCAGTTGGATTTTGAAATGTTTTAACTAATCTAGTGCTTAACTAATGATTATTTTAATAATAATCAAGTAATCTACTATTTTGACAAGTGAGTAATCTGTTATTTTTTAGTAATACAAATAGAACTAAGTGGAAAAACAGGCTTTAATATGACTATTTATATATAAAGTAACGATGAGGCAATAATAATTGGCCTCAAATAAAGTATCGAAACCAAGTACATGGTTTTATTGAACAACACTGTTTTAAATACAAAATGTAATATGCCTATATTATAACAAATATATGCAGAGGGCGCCAACGGCCTGGTGATGTTTCATGTGATTCATTGACACTTAAATCCATTTAATTTTAATATTTGGCCATATGCAAAGTCAGAAATTTTTATTTTGAAATCGTGATGTACAATAAATCGCATATTTAGAAATATGCTGTATTCTCCGGTGTTGGCATAGGTTTAAATCATTTACGTTACAAATCAAGTGAGTTTTCCCAGATGAACGTTAAGCAACACTCGGTAAATTCGTTCTGGCAATCATATCGTTCTTATGGCGATGGCTTGATTACTCTGAGCTGTTTACAAAGCTCCGCTGCTCTTTTTAATAGCTTTTCTATGTAAATAAGACGCTAGATGGAAATCTTTGAACATTGCGCCTCGCAGCTTTTTCAATGTGTCGCGCTCGAGACCCAGGCTTCTTTTCCATTCATCAGCTGTGACTCTGCAATTGGATACTATTATGTGCGTCTCGTGTTTATAAGAGCAAAAACTTTTGATTGGCTAGTAATGTTAGTTTGGTTAAAAGCTGTGTTCCTCTCATACATTGGTAGGCGAACTCATGAAATCGAACGTGATATCAACAAGTGTTTTTAAATGTAGAACGACTCTCCCCCCCCCCCCCCCCCCCCCCCCCGCCGCCGCGCCGCGCGGCCCCGTCGCGGC
>NW_015506391.1:175792-246947 GCF_001515645.1 Sinocyclocheilus grahami
CCGCATGCCGGAGATCTGGCACGGCGCCGGAGAACTTTAAGCCTGATATATATTTAGAAAATATTAGAAAGTATCTTATTTAAATAAATGCTTATTATATTATGATGCGTGCAGGTATTGAATGAACCACAGCCATATCACCCTGCAGCCCAAGATTGGTTGCCCACTGAAGCTAAGTAGGGTTGAGCCTGGTCAGTACCTGGATGGGAGACCTCCTGGGAAAACTAGGATGTTGTTGGAAGAGGTTAGGGCTGTGCGATAATGAAGAAAAATGCAATATGCGATACCTTGTTAAAAAATGCGATATTCGATACGATATTGCTTAAAGTGTGTAAAATCAATTTCAATTATATTTTAAAATATTTAAAAATTTTATAACCAATTTGTTTCACATTCTTTCTTGGAAAAGAAAGAATCACTACAACTTCTGAAAAGTGACCAGCAGTGTTTTAGCATTACATAAAAAGTAATGTCACAAATCGGAAAATGTCATTTTAACATCAGTGTGAACATACAAACCAAAAAAATGTATGACACTAATGTTATATCATTGTAACTTTGCTCTCCATACACCAAGTACTTCTTCATATACCACAGCAAAAACTATGGTCTGAGAAAGTTCAAACATGATTAAAGGCAAGTGAACAGTAAGTAAAAAAAAAAAAAAAAGAAATATACAATTTACAAGCATAGATCAAATAAACAGTAGTATTCAGATACAGAAATGTAATAATTAAGTGTAAAATAACACTGCATAGTGTTCACTGTATGAATTAAATTTACATTAATCTTTGTTATAGCTGTTTTGTTGTTTGATTAACATTAGTGACATTAAGCAGCATGCATTTATAGGCTGCTGTCCCTTTAAATCCGACTGCACGCATCCAGTATAATGATACACATCCGATTTCTCTCAGCCGTTTACATTCATTTAAAACATAACCGACTGCGTTTACGAGAATGATCGTCGAGATGGGTACTATTGACACAATTCTGTGTGTATGTGTCTGTTCAAACATAAGGAGGAGATGCAAAAGACGAATCAACTCGGTGTTCGCGCGCCGTGTGAAACGCGTCTCTCTGTGTGCGCGCGCTTCAGGTGTGAGTCAGACAGCAAGACGAGACGGCAAAGAGTTGTTTTCTGCAACTTATTGCACTCAACTCTTTTTAACATCAAGCAATTCTCTGCTATATGCGTCAAACTAAAACTTTGACCTTTTGCAACGTTTTGATTTAAGTAGCCTATTATTAAAATGATTCAGATATCGCACGCCCTTGCGATATGCATATTGCGATATTTCGATAATTTAGAAGAGGTGTTAGTGAGGCCAGCAGGGGGTGCTCTGTGTAGGTCCTAATGCCCCAGTATAGTGACGGGGACACTATACTGTCAAAAAGCACCGTCCTTCGGATGAGACCTTAAACCGAGGTCCTGACTCTCTGTGGTCATTAAAAATCCCATGGCAATTCTCCTAAAGATTAGGGGTATAACCCCGGTGTCCTGGCCAAATTGCCGCCACTGGCCCTTGTCTATCATGGCCTCCTAATAATCCCCATCCACTTGATTGGCGCTCTCTCTCTCTCTCCTCTCCACCTGTAGCTGGTGTGTTGTGAGTGCACTGGCGCCATTGTCCTGTTGCTGCCATCGCATCATTCAGGTGGATGCTGCACACTGGTGGTGGTTGAGGAGAGACCCCCCCACCACATGATTGTAAAGCGCTTTGGGTGTACAGCAATACACAAAGCGCTACATAAATGCATCATTCATTCATTCATACTTCCTCTCTCTCTCCTCTCCACCTGTAGCTGGTGTGTTGTGAGTGCACTGGCGCCGTTGTCCTGTGGCTGCCATCGCATCATTCAGGTGGATGCTGCACACTGGTGGTGGTTGAGGAGAGACCCCCCCACCACATGATTGTAAAGCGCTTTGGGTGTACAGCAATACACAAAGCGCTACATAAATGCATCATTCATTCATTCATACTTCTGTTAATGACGCGACTTTAAACGTGAATTAAAACCACCCACCGGTAAATTTGAGCAGTCTGTGTGTCTGTATAAGCTACAAACAAGTACGCGCACACGCACACGCACACACACACACACATATCTTCAAACAGCTTATTCAAGCTCTTATTCTTTGCTTGAATGTTTCAACTGACAAAACATGTGCAAATGAGTTTAGTTTAAACACAGATAGTGTGAGCGGTTCATGTCTCACCTGTGTTTGCACACTTTCAAAACAAGGGTGACAAAGGTGTAAATTAGAGACCTGCGTGGGACAGATTTTTCAGTCCCGCTCCCGCAAGATTCTGTCCCGCGCCCGCTCGCTTCCGCAGAAATATATCTTATCTGGTCCCGCTCCCGCCCACAAAAGCCTGCATAAAAGTAATCTATATAGACTTTTTCAGTACATCGAAGAAATTTACATGAAATGGTTCTGTAACATCTCCTAAACTCTACAACATCCCAGCATAAACACTCCCGATAAAATATTTGTTATTTAGGCTAAGCATCAACATTAACAAACCACTGTTATTTTTAACAGAAAAGCAAGCATGGGCTGCTGCGTGCATGGTTTGCGTGCGCTTCCTTTATTATCACTAAAAGCTGACATCTCAGTTAATCTCTATCTCATAAAGCTCTGTTATAACACAATAAATGTATGCACAATGAATCTTTCACAATGTCTACACTTCATGTGTTAAAATGAGAGGATTCGTGAGCACGCAATTTCAGCACTGTGGTGAGCAGATTCTAACTTAATAACCTGATTGGCCATTGCATTCCAGAAATCAACAGCCGAGTCTGTGATTGGCTACATTGCGCTACCCTTTAAACACGTGTTATAAATAGAAACTATGCTTAGCTTGCGCATATCAATCATTTAAATGTTAATATTAGTTGTTCTTTTTGCATTTGTACAACAGATAAATAACAATTTATATGTTTTAGACACTTTATATTTAGATAATTTCTATTTTGCGGGAGTCCCGCGAATCATTTTATTCTCCCGCATCCCGCACACACACGAGTCTCTTCCCCACACGAGACTCGCCCATCAAAAGTTGTCCCGCGCCGCACCCTGTTGCGTTGGGTCCCGCGGGAATGCAGGTCTCTAGTGTAAATGACTGGTATACTAGCGTGCATTCCGTGTCATTTGTCCACGTTTTTTGATCATTGCTGTTATAATGTGGGAATTCAATAGGTCTATTTTACGCATTGTTATTTTCAACAAACCACATTCTACATTGAGATGAGCCGTGGTGCAAGTGGGGTCAACCTCAAGTGGGTCAGGGCTGTGGGGGTCGGGGGCGGACCGCAGTACTCTTGGTATGACGCAATTACATATTGAGATGGTGTATCGCAGTTTTCTGGTTCGGTTTGAATATCGTTACACCCCTAATCATCACAGTACTGAGGATGAATAAATGAAAATTGTCATGAAAATGAAATGAAAAATAAATCACCTGGACTGCCTTGAGAGGGAGGTTGAGGTAGTTTCACTGGTGCTGGTGGCACCAACAGATTCAACATCTGAGGTACTTGATGAAGGCAAAGATTTTTCACTTTTAGCACTAAAAATGTAGGGGGGGAAAGGAGGATTTTTATAATTCAGCATAATTTCTAGAAAGCATTTTGTTTTAATCCCTGTATCACCTTTTTGAAGCCACCAGGTCCAGTGAGTTGTTGTCTAGAGTTGGAAACTTCCCATCATTCTTCATTAAAAAAAAAAAACAGTTAAAAACTAAATGTTAATGTTCACATTAATTAAACTATGTGCTTCTTAGGTGATTAACAAAACCATAAAACAAAACCAGCAAATATAAACATTTGTTTCACTTATTTACCTGTGCCAAAAGTTCACTTGATCTTCTCAGTTTGGCCAACGTCTCTAAAGAGTGTGTGTGATGCTTCCTCTTTCCTTTCTTCACTCCATTAGTGACAGTGCTAAAACAATTACAAAATTAAGGCAAATAAAAAAAACAATTAAACTGTAGCTTTGAGTTCAGCATAAGATACGTTCACCACAGTAGAGCCAATAGAATTAAATAAGCGATGACTAACCTGGATGAATGAGGGGGTTTGGTGGCCTTCCTGCCTTTGATTTTGATCTCATGGGAGGCTTTTTCTGGCTCTCGACCTGACAGGAGCTCAGAACTCTGGGGGGCTGGTGGGAAGCGAATTCGTAATCCAAACAGGTGTTTCTTCTTTTTTATCTCTTTCCCTGACATGAACCTGAAACCCACCAGGGCAAAAGGACAAGATAAATTCATTCAAGCTTTACTGTATTAAGGTAAAATGCCAATGATGGGCAAAAATGATAAACTCACATGTTTAGGTTGCTGTTAAGTGCTTCCAGAATGCATTCATATCGTTCTGCTCTTGGTGTATCTGCAAGCTGGAGGTACAAAGCCATAAATTAAATAAAGAGACATTAGCACTAGCTGATTAACTAATGCAATTACAACAACTAGGCAGACCAATACCTCGCCAAGCTGAAGTCTGTCCCAGTTTTCATTGATGTAAGTCATCAGTTCGAGCTCTGAGTCAAAGTATTTCTTTTTATGAATTACACTCAGGTTATAGAGGCTCAGGTGTGCAACATCTTCCCTGTGAATGAAGACCACATGTGATGAAACAAAAAAAATCCTCTGTGAAACTATTTAAACAAAAAAGTTGGTCATGAAGAAATTCTAGCCGATATCAATAAGAAGATAATTACTTTTATGTTATGGCAGATAACCAACACATGACTGATATTAAATACTACATTGTCCTAATAAATTAAAATAGGTTATGTTAATTTTTATTATATTCTTAATTATTTTAAATGCTACAGGTGAATCTGGACAACACAACATTATAATGTACAGTATGAAAAATGGATTTTCGTTTTTGTGTTTTGGCTAATAATCAAAATAACAATAAATGGCTTATATTCAAATTCTACACTATTTACTAAATGCTATAAAAAAAAGGCACTTGACCAAATAAATAATTTTAAATGCTACAAGTGAATTTAGCCAAAACAACATTATAATGTAATGCAATCTTAAATGGAAAAAAAGAAAACATAAGCATGAACAATTAAATTAAACAAAAAACCTAGTGTTGACAATCATTCTGCATCACTTTCAAACATCAACTTAACTTTGAATTTTTTACTTCAAAATCACTTGAGGTGACTTTCACACTGTGAAAGTGTGAAAACAGCTCAAAACTCACCATCTCAGAGGCAAACGTTTGAGGTACTCTGGTCCACTATTACAAACGGAACAAATAAATAGATAGAACCTGTGAATAAAGACGGAAAACGTTAATTAAATGACAAGACTTCAACCACTGGCTTTCACTTTAATCAAATGATTGGAGAGCAGTACTTCACCTGTCTCCAAAGAGCATAGCCTTCTGAAAACACTGGATGCAGGCTTCATGAAACCACTGCTTACACTTATTACACTGCAACATCTTCAGATACCATCTGAGAGAGTAAAGACAGTCATAACAATTCTACTTCCTGCTGGGGCTATTCTGTACCCACAATCCTCTGCAAACTATGATTCAATGCCTGATCTTAGTGGGGTTTATCCTAAGAACTACTATATCAACCAACAGTGTTTTCAGCAACGGTGTCAATGTGTTGCACTTACTCGCCAGGCCCTCCACAGTAGCAGTAGCATTGCTGGATGTTGGTCTTGTGGCCCTGGTCCCACACTAAATCATCAAGGGCGTAAGGCAGAGACTGCTTCATTTCCTGTAGGGCTTTGGCATTTGGCCCTTTCTTCAGTGCACCGCCTCTCTACGATTTCATAGATACAACCACAACGATTCATGATATATAAACATGCCTCTAGTATGCATGTCACTCAATTTTAAGGTGGAGACAGAACTCTGGAGATTTATAAAAATAACAGGGTTTACATATCCCTTCTAGTCATACCAGCAAAGTGTAGAATTACATGTACTGACATGTAGAGTGTCCCAGGATTTCTATGGTGTTGGCTGTATTTTACACTACTGTTCAAAAGTTTGGGGTTAGTAATATTCAATACTTTTATTCAGCAAGGATGCATAAATTTTTTTTTTATATTTATTGTAAATTGAAATTGGTGGGTGTGGCAAAAAAGTTCAATTTGAACCCCTAGAACAAGATTCTACTCTACAGCTCAATATACTACAAAAATCACTTCCTCCTTTTTTGGATATAATTTGTTAATTTGTACAGATATAAAATTATATTAGACCATAATCATGAATATTAACTCCATATACACTACTGTTCAAAAGTGCAAAACTGAATGCATTGAATTGATCAAATGACAGTAATAATTTTAGATTGTTACAAAATAAATTCAAAAATGAATGCTGCTCTTTTCTTATCTTTCTATTCAGCAAAGAACCTGAAAAAAGTACCATGGTTTCCACTAAAACATTATGCAGCGCAACTGTTTTCCACATTGATAATAATAAGAAATGCTTCTTGAACTCCAAATCTTCTGAAGAATCAAGTGACACTGAAGACTGGAGTAATTCCTGCTAAAAAAAAATAGCTTTGTCATCACAGGAATAAATTAAAATATATTAAAATATAATTTTTTTTAATTCACCCAGCAGTTGCAGCAAAAGGTTAAATTTGTACCTCACACAGAAGAATACAAAGTGTTTTTATATTCCATATATTATATAACTAATCCCACATCCACAACCCTTATGCAAGAAAGAATGTTGTGGTCCACATCAGTTGCAACTATGGGTGCTTCTCAAACAGAAGGCTGCCATGTCATCAAATGTCACTGAAGGCCATCTCAATCGTAAATATCCTTGGAAGGCAGCCTTTGTTTTGTGTCCTTCATTCAGCTGAATTTGAAGGATGCATGGGCTGTATCCTTCGCGACCTTCAATCACCCACAATCCTTTCTACCCTTTCCAATACATGAAAATAAACCGACAAAAAAACGTCAGTACTGAGCTTGTCTGAATTTATTATGAAATGTAAGACAAAAATAATGTTTTTCGACATTCAATAATGTATAATGTTTTTGTTTTGGTGTAAATTACTCTTATCACTAAACTGCCAATAATGTAAAGGTGACACTACACGGGGCAACTTTTTGAGCAATGTTACCGGGCAATGTCGCCAAGCGATGTAGCTTGGGCACTTTCCTATTGAGAATGGGCAACAAATTTCTATCTAAAGGCTGATTTATACTTCTGTGTCGGACCTACGCCATAGGCTATGCATCAGTTTTCATTTATACTTCTACGTCGTTGTCCGCATCAACGTACAGTACACATGCAAACCACTAGTCTAGAGTGTTCACAGGCATGTTGCTGGTGTCACCCCCAGTACCACGGTAAAAGCCGAAGAAGAAGCGGCTCGTCAGAGAAGCATTAATAGCCGTGACGGCGGCAAATAAATATCAAATCATTAAATCATTATTTAAAACTACAAAAAGGAGACAACAACTGAACAGCAGATGATGGCATACTTTCAATCTCCACAAGGACTTGTACCACGGCAGATCAACATTGTTTGTTGCGGACAACTACGGATGTATAATGCTATGTAGTATAATAAACGATAAGACACTTGTTCTTTGCTTTGTTTTATTTTATATAAGGTGTAACATTAAAATATATTAAAGTGCACATAAACATACACAAAACTCAAGTACATACGGAGGGAGGGGTTCTAGCAGACCAATCACAGCACTTGCAGTCCGCGTAGAATTGACGTGCTGTTAAGATTTTTAGAGAGGTGCACGTCAGTCTATGGCGTAGGCTATGGCGTAGGCTACGGCGTAGGTTCGATGCAGAAGTATAAATTGGGCTTAAAGCAACATTGCTCTGCGACACTGCCCAGCAACATTGCTTGAAAAGCTGCCCCGTGTATCCTCACCATGCAGCCTCGGTAGGATGCAGCCTTCCGTTTGAGAAGCACCCAACAACTGAACAGCAGATGATGGCATACTTTCAATCTCCACAAGGACTTGTACCACGGCAGATCAACATTGTTTGTTGCGGACAACTACGGATGTATAATGCTATGTAGTATAATAAACGATAAGACACTTGTTCTTTGCTTTGTTTTATTTTATATAAGGTGTAACATTAAAATATATTAAAGTGCACATAAACATACACAAAACTCAAGTACATACGGAGGGAGGGGTTCTAGCAGACCAATCACAGCACTTGCAGTCCGCGTAGAATTGACGTGCTGTTAAGATTTTTAGAGAGGTGCACGTCAGGCTATGGCGTAGGCTACGGCGTAGGTTCGATGCAGAAGTATAAATTGGGCTTAAAGCAACATTGCTCTGCGACACTGCCCAGCAACATTGCTTGAAAAGCTGCCCCGTGTATCCTCAACATGCAGCCTCGGTAGGATGCAGCCTTCCGTTTGAGAAGCACCCAATATTTGGAATAAACTTTAAAAGATGCGCGGCTTGGTGGCCTCCTACAGGTCCATTAATTTATGAAAACACTGGGTCTGGAGAAGGTTTTGGCATGCTTAAATATGCAGCATCTGGTCTACATACTAAAAACTCTTCACATGATGAAGAGGGACACCTCTGGCTTTTATGCACTTTCGACATATTCCTTCAATGGGAGTGAACATGTCGTCAACAAACCTTTGTTGTTGTAGCAAACACGCACTGTCTGCACAGCCATTTGTCATCAGAGGCAATGACACTGGGGTCGATTATGGGAGCGTGGCATAGCTGATGGTATCCTATGGAAGAGATATTGTCTGCGGTGAAATAGGGAACTCAATCCCTAATATCATTGAGTGAAGTGACTCAGATTTAGTAGGATAGTGGAAGTCTACCTTGTCCACATTTGTCACAGATAACTATTTCATTGGGGGGCTCGGAGCTTTCATTCTGGCATATAGAGCAGAGCATTTCCCCTCCACTGTCCCCTGAAAGAAGGAACAAAGAAAATTAACAAGTGTGCAGGTGTACACGACTGTTTTATCCATAACAGCTGGGAACAGTGGGTCTCATTCATTAATAATTGCATGGATTATTTCATATTTGTACGCACAGGAGAACTTCTCATTAAAAAAAATTCCACCTAATTTAAAAGACGCATGTACGCAAATGAATTTGTTCATAACCTCATTCCAATGTTTTGGAAATTTGGAGCATTCTAAATAAGCGACAGGTTAATAAGCGTGCCAGAGGTTGGCCATTTGAATAAAAAGCGCTCTAACCATCTCCATATAACTGCTTTACGAACAACATTTCTTCTACAGCCTTTAGTCACTATAGATCCTAGCCTTCCTAAAAAGCAAGTTAAAACACAATAACGACTTTTATAGACTCCGATTACAGACCTCTCATTAGCCAGCTGCTTACATACACGTATATCTGCTTTGTTATTTAGAGAAACCTTGAAGCTCAAACGATTACACAGCTTTTCTTATTCTTTCATTTTATATGAGAAAATATATTTAAGACAAAATATAAATTTCATCTTAACACCCAGAGTGTGCTTTTTGCATGTGTGGTTTCAGTTGTTCCAACATTTTTTTTTATAAGTTTAGTACAAAAGTTTTAGGTGAATCATTATTTGTTTGTGAAAACATTTATATGCAAACTTATGCGCATGCATACGAGACCCAGTGACTACATTTATGAGAGGTGGAGAGACTGCTTTTATTGGGTCTAAAAGTGTGCTTTACGAACAACATTTCTTCTACAGCCTTTAGTCACTATAGATCCTAGCCTTCCTAAAAAGCAAGTTAAAACACAATAACCGACTTTTATAGACTCAGATTACAGACCTCTCATTAGCCAGCTGCTTACATACACGTATATCTGCTTTGTTATTTAGAGAAACCTTGAAGCTCAAACGATTACACAGCTTTTCTTATTCTTTCATTTTATATGAGAAAATATATTTAAGACAAAATATAAATTTCATCTTAACACCCAGAGTGTGCTTTTTGCATGTGTGGTTTCAGTTGTTCCAACATTTTTTTTTATAAGTTTAGTACAAAAGTTTTAGGTGAATCATTATTTGTTTGTGAAAACATTTATATGCAAACTTATGCGCATGCATACGAGACCCAGTGACTACATTTATGAGAGGTGGAGAGACTGCTTTTATTGGGTCTAAAAGTGACTAAAGGGGGTTGTTGCTCCAGAACATTTCTGAACTTCTAATGGAAATTGTTCAAACCACTTAAGATCACAAAAGGAGGAATAGTATTTGCCAGCCGTCACTGATGGTGAACACCACCATGAAATACTTCACTGCAACTGCCACTTGAAACAAATAAGAACTAAAGACAAAACTTTGAGAACATTTCTTTTATGCGTATGCATTAACGCCTTTGTTGAATTGTTACCAAGAGATACAGCGACAGATGCCATAGGTACCTTCCCTATTCTTGTCTCCTGGCTCGATGTGGGACTTACGGTTTGTGTAAGCCCGGAGACTCTGAAGTCTGTCAACTGTCAGGGACAAATTAAGAGATAACTCAGGCTGAATGAAAGAGATAGGGAAGAGAAACCAAAAGGCGGCAAACAGCAAAACCACAAGTCAGACAGCATGAAAGCAGCAGCATAATAGAAGAACTAACCAATCTTCTATTAAAATGATCAGAAAGAAAGTAGAAATATTTTATAGCAAAAGAGAACCAGTATTAGAATCAGTCAGTGGATTTTGTGCATAAATCTAAGTCAGGACGTTCAAGATCTCATTATCAAACCCACCTCAGAAATGCCATCAAGACACAATAGACTGGTAAGAGGGCATCAGCATTTTTTTAAACAAAAAAAGAATATAAAACAGTTTGCATTTACCTGTCTGAATGTCCTTCCACAGAACCCAAGATTTAGATTGATCTTCAAAAATCACAAAGCAGCGATGCTTATGTTTATCTATCTGTGGAAAGCATAAATTAAGAGAAGTTCTGATTACTCTCTAGATAAGCAACCTTTCTGGTGATTATAGTACAATTAAAGGGTGTATTAATTATGGATGGGTCACGATTTTTGAATACTCGATTAGTTGATTTAATTACAGAATATTGAATAGGCTGTGCGATTATAGTCTAAAAAAATCCCCACGTTTTTGGTGCTGATACGGTGGCGTTCATGTAACCATTGTGGCGCCACCAATAACCCACCTAGTCGACTCTCGTGCCTTTTTTTTTGCATTTAAATCTTTATTGCAAGCAATCCTGCAGTTCATAAAGAACATTGTTTTCATATTTCTACGAGTGTATCTATTATTGCCTTGTTTATCTAAAAGTGCTCTTTTACTTATTTTAAACCTAGCCAAAAAAAGCCATAGGCCTGTGTGTTGTCTGTGAAACACAGTACACTTTCATTTTATGCATTTATGGTGTAATTACTACAGTTCCGTGTCAATCCATGTTCTTTTTTACTGCGAACATTGCGTTGTCACTTTAATTCAGCACGTGCAGCACAGCAAAAACAGACTCGATGTGGAAACATCATGCTCATTTTTTAAAGTTTGTCATAATATAGATTGAAAGCGTGAATGGCCTCTCTCCCACTCTCTCTGTTTATGGTAGCCTATCCAGCTTTTTCTTCAATGTGGAAGTAAGCCTATGGGCGAGACTTCCGGTTCATTAGCCGCTATAGGTAAATAACGAGGAGAATAACAACGTGCAGTAAACGGTAAAACTGTTTGCACTACAAACCAGTGTGTTCATAATTAAGATAATACATTAAAATAATATTATAAGATACACCAACTTTCAATATCAAGCAGCAAAGGGAACTGTTTTGTTCTGCTAAAAATAGCTGGACGGAGTGGACACAGATGAGACCGGAAGCCAGACCCATAGAATTTACAAATGGCCGAGCCCATATTTACGACAAGAAAAAGGTGGATAGGCTACATGCGTGCATGTGGGGGAGGGGTGCGATTTTCGAATAACCCAGCGATTATTGAATATTATTTTTGCTTGAAATGCTCATCCCTAGTATTAATGTCCACCCACTACAAGGCGAATCACAACATTTAGAAACCTAAATGTAAATGCAAATGAAAATCAAAATAAAAACGAGTTATAAAACTATTGATTTAAGATGTTGATTATATATGTAGCAACAATGTATTTTATGTATATTGCAAAATATGCATATGTAGATAGTAGGGATATGCCGGTATCAAATTTTCATGTTGCAATTAATTGCTAATGCTTTTATCACGGTATGCGGTATTATCACGATTAGACTTGTGCCGGTATTCGGTAATGCGATATATCACGGTAATGAATATGCACGATATTGTTATCGTGGGCACTTCTAAATACCGTGAATAATTATATATTACAAATTATTCCGAATTTTGAATGCATTTTAAGAATACTTTTCCCATCAACTGGTCAAAATGCACAACACCGCTGTATGCTGCGTGAAAGACGCATGCGCACGCTGCCTTAAACAAGCGCGGACGAGAAGCACATGGCGGAACATGTGAGAGACGCTGGATGAAAGCGCACTTTCACTCTCTGACAGCAGATGGCGCTAAACTGCAGAAATAATAATAATTCATTTAAATGCAGCCGTTACCCCGGAAACCCTGTAAACAAAGCATCTGCACTACTTTGTTTCTGAATAGTGTTTAAATTATTTAAACAGCCATTCAGATTTGTGTATTTGCTATGATGTTCATCACAGCGCCAAATATTTAAATATTTAGACTTAATAGGCTATTTATTTTCAAACTATTTTTTACATTTGAATCTGGACTACAACATGCCCTAGATATCGTTTGAAAGCGTTTTGATTCTTTATTGTTCGGTCACACTTTAAATTAGGGCTTCATTAGTTAATTCATTAGTTAACAAACTGCCAATGAAAAATTCTTCTGAACATTCATTAATCTTAGGTATTCCAATATTTAATAAAAGGTTGTTAAAATCGAAAGGTGCAACTGTGTTATTTATTGAGCTAACATGAACTAACATGATTCATTAACTAAGGTTAACTAATGAGGTCTTATTGTAAAGTGATACCAATTGGTCTTTATAGTTCTTTTGCACTTTAATCTGTGTAAAACTTTTAACTTTATAATTTTTTCTGTATTTCTTTATTGCATTTAAATGTTCAGTTATTTTTGTTATAAGAAAAAAGTTATTAAACCTATTATACTATATTATGACAGCACTTTTTTTAAACTAAATTTCAATATCATGATAATACCACATACCGTGATAAAAGCATTAGCAATTAATCGCAACATGAAAAATTGATATCCCTAATCCCGATATTTAAATTTAGTTTTAAAAAAAGTGCTGTCATAATAAAATTAAAATAATTATTCACGGTATTTAGAATATCGATAACAATATCGTGCATATTCATTAACGTGATATATCGCATTACCGAATACCGGCACAAGTCTAGTAGATAGGGATGCAACGATTATAGATTTTGTTGGAATAATCACAGTTTCACGATTATTATGCATTTATTCATTTCACAACATTATTAATGTATAAAATCACATGGACACTCTTATTGCTGCATTTAGAAACAGAAATAACACAGTAACCAATAATACAGCACAAAATAATAATAATAATAATAAAGACAAACAAATGTCTATCTCTCCAATTGGAATCAAAAAGGTGACCTCTGCTCTGTAAAAATCCATGTCAGTATTTCTCTTTTGAAAATAACTAATGAAAATAGATCACAAAAGTATTTAGTGTTTTCAGTTTGTACATTCTTTACATTTCTTTTGGACCTGAGGCAGAAAACTGGAAACATGGTGAAATTTTTTTAAAAACTTTTTGTTGGTTTTTGACTCATGCATAATACTATAAAAGGCATAATAGATAATGTTAGTAAGTATTATTAATATAGGACTATTGACTATTTATCCCACAGGGGAAACTATTAATAATGAGGGGAATAAACTGAACTATCATCGTAATCAACTGTCATCCATACATATTCATTTTAATAATTTTTTATAATAATTCCTATGATTTTACATGTGGCCTGAGACAATCATGTCTATTATTTTGGTTTGTGAGATCGGAGATCAGACACATTCAAACATTCAGGAGGACACAAACTTGTGAACCCTGCCCCGTGACTTTTATTAATAAAATAGCTTAGATACGGAATTGCTACATATTCATCACCAAGGAGAGGGTAAAATCACTGTTTAAGTAACTAAACTCACATGTTTGTAGAGAGACGCTCTGACGCAGGTTCACACACACACACACACACACACACACACACACACACACACACACACACACTTCTCTCGCTCGATCGAATAATTCAAGTAGCTAAATGTTATAATTAATTAATTCAAATAAACAAATAAATACCACACTATTTCATCTGTCTGATCTGAACTGGGCAGAATACTGAGCTAACGAGCCGTAGCTTCGCATCAGTCTTGCCTTCACGTCGTGAATTAAAATAGTTTAAAGCCGTGTATTCGCTCTTTAGCAGCAGTTTTTACGGCAATATTTAAATGACACTTTGGTCATTCTTGGTGTACCCAAAATGGTCCCACACTATCGACTTCAGTCATTTCTCTGGTGGAAATAAAGAGGAAATAAAGTATCGCTGCTCGGTTCGTCTGGCATAGTAAATCAAGTGTGTGTAGTAGCCTCCGTGTCTCTAATAAGCACAGCATTTAAAGCTGGTGCACCGCTAGTGTAAGTTTGTTTTCGTTTTGCGCAAGTTGCAACTGTTCCATTCCGTGCAACAGAAACACTCGGTGTAGCGGAGCCTTTACGATTAATTAACCGTAACATTTTAAAGCGCGGTTAATTGTGAAACCGGTTAATCGCTGCATCCCTATATGTAGACAAATATTTATTTTAAAAGGGCAGGGAGATTGACTACTGTCATTCACAGTGCTTCATGGGAGTGGGTGGGTGCTACAGAGTTCTTTTGGTGTGATTTAATGTTTAGTGAATCTCTTATTGGTGGATTATTTTGCAGAATCATGGGTAATGTAGTTTTCACCTGGAATTCTGCTGTTAAACAATTATTTAAAAAATAAGCTGAAATTTGCAAATATCGTCTTCAATGAAAGCATATACCACTGATTAACAACCTCGTAGCTCACATTAAGTCTGTATTTAACAGTTTATCTTTGTTTAAAATGTATTGCCCTATAGAGAAAATGGGATTTTTACTTCTAGAACCTATTTGATGGACTCTTTAACACAGTAGAGTACATAATAGGTCATGTATTTTTGTATAACGGCCACTAAACTATATGTTGGCCCAGGCAGCCGAGTTACTAAATAGCTGTGATACTTTTAAATTTACAGTATGCTGTCCATTTCTTTTCATATAATACACTCAAAACAACATACAACAATATTTTGATATAATTATCGTCTGATTGTACATTATCTCTTACACACCTTGGAGATAGTTCCCAGGTAAAAGAGGCCATCTGACCATCGGGCCAGGACGTCCTGCCCTTCTTCAAACTTGCTGGCGAGTCTGGCCGGGTCAGTCAGCCCATCTTTCAGGGGAAATTGTGACAAGGGCACTGGTGACTTGTGTTGGTGACTTGGAGTTGACTTTTGATGGGCGGCCAGGTTATCTGCACTTGCTAAGTCTCTATCAAATGAGCAAAACACCTCATTAAAAACATGATTCAACCACACTTTTGCTTACACTAACGCAAAAAAGTCAATTGCACATGATCAAATAAACAAAAAACGTTGAAAATGTAGCATCAAACTACCCTGGTATAGGTTTTAGAGGTATTTCCCATGTAAAAGCAGTGTAGGATATTTTTAGGACTGAGTGCACTTTGTATTGTCTGGTCAGTGAAGCGCCCAAACAGAATGACAGAGGAAGCAAAAAGCCTCTTTTGTTAGCGGCATAGCTGGAGAGAGCTAACAGGATTTCTCATTCTAAACAATGTGACTTCAAATAAAAGCCTCCCGTTCAAAAGCCTAAAGAGTTTGTTTCATTGGAATCAGAAAACGTATGTTTGAATCCAGTAATTTTTACCTGCTGGAAAGTGAGAGATAAAAGCCCCCCGCACACCCCCTTGTTTTATTGTAACGGATTGAATCCTGTCTGGATCTGTCTTACCTCATTCGGCCACTTTCCGGGTTACAATGCCTCACAAACACAAAGAACTACACCATAAACGGTCAGCAGGAGCTCCGCTGTAAATCGAGGTGGTGCTGCTTGTGCAAGATTAATCTAATGTATTAAGTGTTTAACACTATGGTAAACAACTGATTTGGCTCACACACGCTCTCGCCATTTTGGGTTCCCGCTGAGCGGCGAGTGCATTGTGGGACGCGCTCGCGCTCCGCACGGACTCACTTTCCCTCACAAATTTGAAAAAGCGTTAGTGGGAGGATGTTTACCTCACTCACACCGTCACATAACTGCGCTTCCGCATCACTATTTTGATTTCAGAATGTGACTTAAGAATGTTTTAATTTTGATCAATGACAAATAAGTATGTCCGAATATAAAAAGCCATATTTTAAAAATAGAATTTAAAACGCATGATCCAAACTCTTAAAATGTCGTCTGTATAGTAATGTTAGTTTCATGCATTTTTAAAAAAAAAAAAAAAAACGATTAAAATTTTCACCAAAATTTTGATTAAATTACTTGGCTGTAAATGTAAAGTGTAACCATCAAGTTAAAAGCATTACAATACTAGAGGCATACAGTGAAACTTTAACCATTATTGTACATTTCTTAAAAGATTTTGTAAACATATTTTACAAAGTAATGATTCATGATTAAAAATTGTGATATTTAAAAACCCCTAATGAGAATTGTAATGTGTCCACACGGTTTTATTGTGTCCCATTCATAATATTTTAATATTATTTAATATTTAAACATTCCGCTTTATTTACCGCTATTATTTCTGAATGTAGGCTAATTGCGGTTTGTTCTTGAAAGTGAAAGTAACTCACAAGTAAATTAAAAGTAGTGTAACGCATTACAATTCAGAGACTGTAATATTGTAATGTAACTAATTACTTTTAAAAAGAAGTAATGAGTAATATATAATGTATTATATTTTGGAAGTAACTTGCCCAACACTGTTAATAATAGTAAAAATAATTTAAAACTAGCCTAATTGTGCCAACAGTTTTTTTACAAGTTTTTTTTTTATACAATAAAAAAATCACTGGTCAGTTAGACCAACACATTTTGGTCAAGTATTTGTATTTGTAAACAATTTAATTGTGTATGGATTAGGCTATGCATTTTAGTCCAGGAGTTTATTAAACCTTCAAATATCCTTTTTAATCACAAATAGGACATTTCAACTTATTAAGAATTTACCATCTCTTATCTTATATAAAGCCTAACTGTAGCTAGCTAAAATATAATTCAACATAAGACTTATCAACATTTTTGTTAGTGTTTTGGTTGTAATATCAGCTTAAAGGAAAGATTCAATATAACATGAATGTAAAGACCCGTGTCTTAAAAATTTTGAATGGCTAACATGCAATCTAACACATGGCCACCAGCTTTTCCTGAAAAACATGCATTGCAAACAGATGACAATCTTACTGCTAATTTTCAAAGGTATTACAATATGGTGAGTGCAATATTGTTTTAGACCTTTAAAGACAGTTTATAAACAACTTTTAATATGAACTCATACATATAGCACTATATTATTGTGTTCTTCTAATCTGTTTGATGTATCATTACGTTTCCATATCGAAGGGTCTTTGCCCATTAGCTTTTAACACGTTTATGTGGAAACTCCTGTTTACTCTGATACTGAAGCATTATTTGTTCATCAGAATCAGAATCAGAATCAGAAAGAGCTTTATTGCCAAGTATGTTTACACATACGAGGAATTTGTTTTCATGACAGAAGCTTCCACAGTGCAAAAGAATGACAGTGACAGGACAAAAACACAGATAATAAAAGAAGAAAAAAAATTTGAACAAGTAAATAGGGAATAACAATATACAAATGGACAATTGTACAGGTATATTACAATAGACAGTTTTGTATGTACATGTATATTATGTGCAAGTTCGAAATGTAAACTAAGTATGTGTGTTATATAAATAAGTGTATAAAAAGTGTTGTGTGTATAAGTGTATAACTAGTGTTGTGTGTTCCACAATTATTGTCAAGTGTTCATAAGATGAATTGCCTGAGGTTGCGGTTTGTTCTTGAAAGTGAAAGTAACTCACAAGTAAATTAAAAGTAGTGTAACGCATTACAATTCAGAGACTGTAATATTGTAATGTAACTAATTACTTTTAAAAAGAAGTAATGAGTAATATATAATGTATTATATTTTGGAAGTAACTTGCCCAACACTGTTAATAATAGTAAAAATAATTTAAAACTAGCCTAATTGTGCCAACAGTTTTTTTACAAGTTTTTTTTTTATACAATAAAAAAATCACTGGTCAGTTAGACCAACACATTTTGGTCAAGTATTTGTATTTGTAAACAATTTAATTGTGTATGGATTAGGCTATGCATTTTAGTCCAGGAGTTTATTAAACCTTCAAATATCCTTTTTAATCACAAATAGGACATTTCAACTTATTAAGAATTTACCATCTCTTATCTTATATAAAGCCTAACTGTAGCTAGCTAAAATATAATTCAACATAAGACTTATCAACATTTTTGTTAGTGTTTTGGTTGTAATATCAGCTTAAAGGAAAGATTCAATATAACATGAATGTAAAGACCCGTGTCTTAAAAATTTTGAATGGCTAACATGCAATCTAACACATGGCCACCAGCTTTTCCTGAAAAACATGCATTGCAAACAGATGACAATCTTACTGCTAATTTTCAAAGGTATTACAATATGGTGAGTGCAATATTGTTTTAGACCTTTAAAGACAGTTTATAAACAACTTTTAATATGAACTCATACATATAGCACTATATTATTGTGTTCTTCTAATCTGTTTGATGTATCATTACGTTCCCATATCGAAGGGTCTTTGCCCATTAGCTTTTAACACGTTTATGTGGAAACTCCTGTTTACTCTGATACTGAAGCATTATTTGTTCATCAGAATCAGAATCAGAATCAGAAAGAGCTTTATTGCCAAGTATGTTTACACATACGAGGAATTTGTTTTCATGACAGAAGCTTCCACAGTGCAAAAGAATGACAGTGACAGGACAAAAACACAGATAATAAAAGAAGAAAAAAAATTTGAACAAGTAAATAGGGAATAACAATATACAAATGGACAATTGTACAGGTATATTACAATAGACAGTTTTGTATGTACATGTATATTATGTGCAAGTTCGAAATGTAAACTAAGTATGTGTGTTATATAAATAAGTGTATAAAAAGTGTTGTGTGTATAAGTGTATAACTAGTGTTGTGTGTTCCACAATTATTGTCAAGTGTTCATAAGATGAATTGCCTGAGGGAAGAAACTGTTCCTGTGTCTGGCCGTTCTGGTGCTCAGTGCTCTGTAGCGTCGACCAGATAGCAACAGTTCAAAGAGGGAGTGGGCTGGATGTGAGGGGTCCAGAGTTATTTTCTTTGCCCTTTTGCTCACTCTGGATGAGTACAGTTCTTGGAGAGTAGGGAGGGTTGTACCAATGATTCGCTCTGCAGTAACTGCACGAACAAATTTGTAACTGCACGAACAAATGACGCTTCAACCCACCAAAAGGGGAGGAGCCGGCTGCTATATAAGTCGGCTTATAGTGCCATTTGTCAAATTTTTTCTCCTTCAGTGACGAAGCTCATCTCCTCACTGACTCTGAAGAAAGAAGCCAAAGCAAGAAGCTCAGCCTGCTGCTCGCCGTAGAAGAGCCCCTGGCAGCAGAATATCGCCGAGCAAGCCGTGCCCTACAGCCATCCGACGGATTAAAAAGAGCACATTTTATGAGCAAATTTCACAGCGACATTGTTGCAAATGTCGCAATGCGAGTGTGGCTCATGCAAGGAACCCCCGCATAACACAGACAGGCACAGTGAGTGTGTCGCTTGCCTAGGCAGTGCCCAGGCTGCACTCACTGGGATTGAATGCTCTCACTGCTCTTGTCCTGCTTCGCTCACGGATCACCTTCTTTCACAAAGGCAATCCTCCCCAGCCTGCTCTCCCATTTCCTCCCTCCCATGAGCCTCGGAGGAAGAAACAGCAGAGCAGCGGGGTTCGGTCAGGATTGAGTGTACTCACACCGGCCCAAGGCCTGTATGCTTCACACATGTGGATCAGTGCCCCTCGTTGGCTGCGAGCGGCTTAATTTCCTTCGGAGGATCTGAGGAGAAAGTTGTCACTGATTACTCTATGTCATTGACACCTTCTGCCACATAGTGGGCGTGTTCCAGCGAAGATCCTGACACCCTCCCTTCATCTCAACCAACACGGCTCAGTGCAGACTGCGAGCTGATCTGCGTTCTCATCAAGGCTGTAGAGGATAGCTATATGGCCTAGCTTGATCAGCTCCAAAGGAAGAGGAGAGGGTCAGGTCCCGCCGAGGCTGGACTTCCCTCAAAGAAAGCTTGTGTCTGCTCTCCATTCCCCACTAGCTCTGTTCAAATTTGACCCGACCTTCAGTGCGCGCCCAACAAAATTACCGCTGTAGCAGACCCATATACTCAAAAGAGCATTTCTCCTGTTCTTATTACCACAAATGTCAGTTTCCCGCCTCCGTGTGGCGACCCGTCAATCGGGAAACTCAAATCGCTTGCAGGCCACCTCGCTTCAGAGGTATTATTTAAACTTCGGTTCAGGACAACGATGCTCACTTTCTCTGGTTCAAAGTGCAAATATGCTCTGGGGACTGTTTTTCATCTTTGGATCTAAAAGATGCTTACTTTCACATCCAGATAGCCCCTCATCACAGACCGTTCTTGAGATTCACGTTTGAGGGGGTGGCTTATCAATATACAGTCCTGCCATTCGGACTGTCTCTGGCCCCACGCACTTTTACGAAGTCTTACGGGAATCTGCATTATGAATTATCTTGACGATTGGCTTGTGTTAGCCAGATCAGAACAGGAACTCATCGCTCACAGATTGCTGTTACTAAAAATCAATTTAGCCAAGAGCTCTCTATCTCCCAGCCAGCGAGTTGTCTTCCTGGGGACAGTTTTCGATTCAGCCCACACAGGCATGGATTACGCCGTAACACTCTCTGACAATTCAGCGGCTAGCGGTGTCATTCAAACTTGGGACTTCACGTCCCCTCAGAGTTTTTCAGAGGATGCTCGGCCTTATGTTGGTCACCTCCTCTGATTCCTCTGGGCCTGCTTCACATGCAGCCCCTTCAATATTGGCTCAAAGCCCATGTACCCTCCCACTCTTGGTGCCTGGGACGTTTTCATCTCAAGGTAACCCACCGCTGCATCAGAGCTTCTTTCAATCAGGTGCTTTTTCACTTTTTCAACTTTGGTTAGTCTGTAATGTTGATGTTTGAGCATAAAAAGATCTGCAAAGTTACAAAGCTCAAAGTCCACTTCAAAAGGAGATATTTTATTTAACTGAAATCACTTTTCAAAAATTACAACGAATGACTCATTTGGACTACAACGCATATTTTCCGGGATTTGTGATATCACAAATACCGACGAATGGGACGAGACCTGGTTGAGCTGCACTAGAGAAGGCAATGAGTGTTATCACTATGTCGGAGACACACTAGCTTTCCCAAGGCAGACAAACTCAGAGTGTTTACAATCATCCGGGTTTAAATTGCGCTCAAATTGATTTGATTTTGACGCAATATTTACACTGAAGCTCACAGGCGGCTATGGTAAGGGGCATGACATTTCCTGACCAGGCGCCGAGTGCTGCCAATCACAACACACACTGAGTGCTGGCAATCACAACACACACTGGCCCAGCTAACCAATCACAGCACATTTTCGTATTTCTGCCTTCATTTGATACAGGAACTATTCGAGCCGTTCATGCCAGACTGGGGAGAGAGTTGTTGTAATAATGTAAAATATGTGAAAAATAATGTGTTTTTCGAACAAGCTAGTATAAGAGCCTGTTCTGGTACACCCCCAAAACAAAATCAAGACTTTGTAAAAGAGCATAATAGGACCCCTTTAACCTTTCTGCAATAGCTGCTAGATCAGGGGCGCATCCCTTCCACCATCAAAGTATATGTGGCAGCGAATCATGCTCTTGTGGCTGGCCAGTCAGTCGGCAAAAATGTTGCTGTTAACAACCTTTTTGTTAAGTTTCTAAGGGGAGCTCGGAGACTTAATCCACCTCATCCTCATACTGTGTCGACCTGGGACTTATTTATAGTCCTAAGTGCCCTGCGGTCCTCCCTTTGAGCCGCTCCAGTTGGCCGACTTGCGGCACCTGTCACTCAAGACCGTCCTCATTTTGGCATTAGTAGGTGTAGGTGACCTCCAAACACTGTCAATCAGTGCTTCGTGCCTTGAGTTTGGGCCTAACGACTGTAAAATCATCCTCAAACTGAGACACGGCTATGTGCCTAAGGTGCTCTCAACCCCGTTCAGAGCATAGGTTGTTACCCTTCTCACTCTTTCTAATTCAGAGGATGAGCAGGGTCCCAATCCATTCTGCCCAGTTCAGACTCTTAGAGTGTATGTTGAGCACTCTGGCCCGTTTCGGCACTCAGAGCAGCACTTTGTATACTTCGGATGCCACTCTAAACGGCTATCTTGCTGGAAAGTTGATGCTGTAGCCCTGGCTTACGCCGAAGAGGGCTTACAGTGCCCTATCAGGGTGAGGGCTCACTCCACCAGAGGAATGGCCTCCTCCTTGGAGTAGTCCAGTGTGATTTCTATTGTTGATATCTGTGCGGCCACCGGCTGGTCATCGCTGTCAACCTTTACAAGGTTTTACTGCTTAGATGTCCCTGTCCTCCAGGCATGGATTTTGTCTGCTTAATTCACCTAATCCCCTCTGAGTGGAAAGGGTTCTGCTATGTAGTCCCCAGTCGGGTGGCTTGGGTCTCATAAAAAGCTCATGCTTTTTAGGAGCCCTCATTGCGGGCGCTCCGTGGCTGGGCTCGCAGAGCGGCTTAGTTCTGCACTTGCGTATAGCACGGTGCTATTGGATGCGTTCCCCATAAGCCTGTTAAAAGCAACGGGAGAGACCGTTTAATAGGGAATGCTCTGGTTACTAACGTAACTTCAGTTCCCTGAGGGAACGAGCGTTGCGTAAGCTGCCATGCTATAAGACTGCACGAGAGTCGATGGCTGTTGCTGACATTTAAAAGATTCTGGCGAACGGCGCTCTGAGCCAACTTACTGTATATAGTAGTCGGCTTCTCCCCTTCTGGTGGGTTGAAGCGCCCTTTGTTTGCGCAGTTACATGAATGTGAACAAATCAGGCTTCAGTATCAGAGCAAACAGGAGTTTCCCCATAAGCGTGTTAAACGCAACGCTCATTCCCTTAACTCAGGGAACCGAGGTTACATTAGTAACCGGAGCATTTATTTACCGCTAAGTTGGCCTCACCAATGAAGGCGAGCCTCGCATGCCAGAAATATAAATGGTGCATTGTACTAGCCATCATGCTACCAAGCCTTTGATGAAAGTTACCAATGTAGTCTTTACATTGGACAGCATTGAAAAATATATAATTAGCTTTTTTCTATCATAAATAATTTAAAATAATTTATTAAACAACTGAATGTTAAATATGTCTATTTATTTTTCAATGTAAAAATTATTTGATAATTTAATGATCAATTATTTTATTTAACCATATTAATTAAATAAATGAAATTATTACAATTAAATAAACAATTTAAGTTTTTTTTAATTTTATGTTTGAATTATATTGATTATTTATTCCTTTATTTTATTTTTAACTGTCACCATAGTCCTCCATATATTAAGGGCCATTAATGGGAATGGAACTAGACTTTGCCCTTTCAAATCCAGCATTGATCAGCTTAAGCCTCGAGAAAGATTTATTTAGAGACCTTTGACCAAAGCTGGCTCATGGCACAATGCACATTCTGTATTTTCCCTTAAATATCATAGCCTTTATATCAGTGCTATTTTAGTATAATTGAGATACTATTATAGTTTTTATTTATATTCTAAATTAGTTTTTATTTTATATTTTCCATTTTCTTTGTCATTTTAGTTAGGCTTACATTTTTTTGTAATTTTGTTGTGTGTTTTTGTAATGTTTATTACTTTTTTTATTTCAGTTATTTTAGTACATCAAGTTCAAAGTAAATGAAAATTGTTGCCTTGTGTTTTTACATATGTTATTTCAGTTAACATGTATTTTATTTCAAGTAACAAACATGTATTTTTATGGTTTTAGATATAATAACCCTAATGTACAAGCTTGAATTAATCTTGCATAATAAAACACATTTCAGTCCAAAACACTTTCAAGATAGCCATTGGGCAAAAATAAAAATTTAAATAGCTTCCAAAATGCTTCCAAAAAACAAAAGACTCTTTCAATACCTACAAGTCAGGTCTATATTTCCTTTAAGAATATAACTTTAAGCCTGTACAGTAATAACAATAAAAAAACTATATAGACAGCGCGCAAAGACAATGCTTGTGCATGCTTATGTGCTGCAACTTGCATTTTATTAGCAGTTGATTAGGTGTTCGTACTCGCAAATCATACCTCACAAATGTATTCTGTGTGTGGCGTTCAATAGAGGGCGCCAGTAAACATGACGCACAGCTCGCTCAAGAGAAAAAAGCACAACATTAGATCGGCAGAAATTGCGTACGCTTGCGCCCTTGACATGCTGCTGTCTCGCTATTTTAAAACAGCTGCACTTGAAAGCGTTAGCCGCTGGCTTGTCAACCAAGACGACTCGGATAGCATGAATTCTTAATATATAAATTCTCACAGTAGCCTTCGTGGAGTCTAATAATATGTAAGGATATCGGCTGGCCGTGAGCACCGTCCACGTCATGTGTAGCGCGAGCCAAATCACTTGAAGTTCGCTGTACATTTCGGTTTTTTATTCGGCTTACGGAGACTCTGCTCTTGATAGCTGACAGTTTTTGAGATGATCAATTTCTGCAATGGCGAGGGGTCTGTTTTCACGGGCCTGGCTGTCAAAGACTTACCACTTTCAGGTAACAATCCTTTTTGCAATTTATTATGCATTATTGTTATGATGAATTATCTCTACGTCTTAGCGAATGCTTGGTGAGAATGAATTTGGGCAGCAGTGTGGTTGACCTTTAAGACCGAGATCATTTTTTCTTATCGTCAATTTATATATTTTGTTTTGAATGAGGTAAAACCGTGGTGCAGCTGCTGTGATCTGCTTTGAATCTATCAGGTCTTGATTAGTAACCATAGTCACAGTGACTAGCTTTTGAACTCGGGACAGCGGTTTCAAAATATGTTTTTGACGTCAGAGACATATGGTCAGAGAAATCTTCTTATTTATGGAAATAATTCCTCCATTTACTCTTGAGATTAATCCCCTTCACTGGATGAAGTTAAACTGGGTCTGTGGTGTCATGGCAGCCTGCAGCCCTGCACAACTCCACAACAGAACTAAGGAGCTTACACAGAAGCCAGGTGTAGAGCAGACATGTGAAATATTTTAATATTTTGCATGTAAAAGTACGGTGGCCGAGAGAGCTCAACGCGCTGCAACTTAAGAAAACACATGCAAATTGAAAAAACACCAGCAAATTAAGAAAACATCTTCATCAGTTTGACAACACACGCGCTGCAAATCCTCACAACACATGCAAATCAGCGCGTTGAGCTCTCTCGGCCACCGTATAAAAGGGTTAATCATTGTTTATGATTTATATGAAAACGAGAGGCATTCATATAAACATTTAAAATGGCAAACTAAATTTGAAAGCCATTCATTCACATGACCAAATGGCTTTAAATATGGAATTCCTGGAATGTCAAATGTAAAGATCACCTTGTGTGAAAAAATATAGTAACAACTGACCCATATATTAATATAGATTTAAAATATGAACCACCAAGGTTGATATTTTAGGGTTATTATACACAATGTAATTAAGATAATAAAGAATAAGAGAGATCTAGAACCTTGTACTCTGCAAAAGCTGATCAGTGAGCATATAATATATTATATACACACTACCGTTCAAAAGTTTGGGATCAGTAAGATTTGTAATGTTTTTTTAAGTCTCTTCTGCTCATCATGGCTGCATTTATTTGATCAGAAATACAGAAAAAAACTGTAATATTGTGAAATATTATTGCAATTTAAAATAATGGTTTTCTATTTTAATATATTTAAAATATAATTTATTTCTGTGATGCAAAGCTCAATTTTCAGCATCATTACTCCAGTCTTCATGATCCTTCAGAAATCATTTTAATATGCTGATTTATTATCAATATTGGAAACAGTTTTGCTGTTAATATTTTTTTGGAACCTGTGATACTTTTTTAGTATTCTTTGATGAATAAAAAAGTTAAAAAGAACAGCATTTGTTCAAAATAGAAATATTTTCTAAATTACCTAATTATTTCTTAATAAACAGGAGTTGAGCTTTGATGTACATTTTTAAGAACAGAAAATTTTTCAGAAATTAAAGGCAAAAATGCCACCAAGCACGCACATTTTTAATGTCACTAATAAATCACATCACTAGGCAAAGAGTACAAATATGCACAGGTAAAATTATAATATATACATAATAATAAAAAGAAAACACTCCAACAAACTCAAAACTTTAGTCTTCCATGGTGCTTTATAATGTAATATATAGGGTCCGTCTTATTTAAAATGTATTATAGCAGAGTGAATATTGTATTATGTATTATGATTGTGCATTATATGTAGAGGTAGATTTGATTTCAAATCAACAGCCATACTTGTTCAAAGTTTATTTCAATTAAAGTCAGAGTAAACTGGAAGTTGCAACCGCCTTTACTTCAGTATTGTAACATATTTTGACAAAAGATTATGAAGACAAACAATTTTTTTCTGTGGATTAACTTGCATGATGTAATTGTTTACCACAATAATGTGTGCTAACAAAGTTAATTTTGATTTCATGCTGACTTTAATTGAAACTGAATTTCATTATTTGACAAATGGATGACACTGTTTTTATATTATTAGAAAAGAATGGCCTTTAAAAAAATAAAAAGTTATTTAAAAGTAAATAAACACTTAATAAAAAGTAGGTGTTGAAACGTTTATTTCTGATAGTGCTTACAAGAATGATGAATGTTGTACTGCACATGAAGTGAAGTGAAATGACATGGAATGGAGATTCTCGTAACTCACTTGGCAGCCACACTTCACAGCTGTATACCAAAAACAAGAAAATTAAGGTGTGAGTGGTCGAGCAAATCACATCTGACGGAATCGTCAAGTCAAGTCTGCTTTATTGTCAATTCTTCCACATGTACAGCACATACACACAGAGAATTGAAATTGCGTTACTCTCAGACCCTTGGGTGCATACAGATAACATAAATACAGATTAAATACAAAATACAAAATACAACTATACAAATATACAAATAAGGTAAAATGTAAAAAAATATATATAAAGCACAAGCGCACTCTCCTGAAGTCAACAACAATCTCCTTCGTCTTCTCCACATTCAGAGAGAGATTGTTGTCACTGCACCACCCGGCCAGGCGGCTCACCTCGCTCCTGTAGTTTGTCTCATCTCTGTTGCACATGATGAATTGACTTGAGCTCAGTGCTGACAGTGCCAGAGCTGGTGTTTCCATGTGTCTAGAAAGCACCAAGCTGTTTCAGCAGAATGGTTCATAAGAACATCAGGGAGCATGTGGCATCAGATTCACGTGGTATTGATAGACCGTTGATTTGTGGACTTTGAAAATGTCTCTTTTCTTTGAGTTGATTACAATTTTACTTCTGTAACGTAAGACGTTTTTGAACAAAACAGGCTATTAAAAAAATCTATGGCAAATTGATTAATTGCATTTTTTTACGAGAATTAAACCAAGTCTGAATTGCAGTTCACCATGGAGGACTGCTTTCCTCCTGTAAGGCATTTTGAGGAGGCTTTTTAAAAGTTTGAAGATTGGCGGCAGGTCAGATTAACCCTCAAAAACTTTTCAACATATCCCAAAGTTTATGGTAACATTTGACAACTCAAGATTTTAGAAAGGCTGTATTACTTAAAGTAGCCTATAGTAGGCCTGTCACGATAACAACTTTTTGTTGTGCGATATATTACCCCAGAAATAATTGCGATAAGCGATATTGTCATTTTTAAGACCATTTTATGCCACTGATTATATAATCATAATAATGCAAGAAGGCCTACACCCTTCCAAATGACAACACACTTTTAATTCTTAAGAATATTTAGATCATGGAAATTAAGTATCAAAATATTAGATACCTTAAAATACCTGAATAAATAGTAAATAAACATTTTCTAACAAAAAGTGCAAAGTAACAAGTAGAAAAAAAATACACAAATTTATGGAGATTTTTCCATCTATAGATTTCCCCATGACCTTCTATTCTCTGTAAATTAAGGGTGCACACTATTGCTGAAAAACACAATCACTACTTAGCAGTCAGATGTATGTATGCACAAAGGCACAGATCCCTAAATGAGGCCATATCTGCAGATAAAACTCGCACCTTATGACACACCACGTTATGTACGAGAAGCTGCAAAAGACACAAGCGCAAGTGGAATGTACAAAACATGGTGACATTAATTTTTAAGTAAATATAATGGGGCTGAATGATTAATTGCATTTGCGATAATATCGCGATATGAGAAAACGCGATTTTTCAATTGCAGAGGCTGCGATTACACGGTCACGTGTCGCGAGAGTGAAGAGGTGTGTTCCCCTTGAAGATCGATCGGTGTATGACATCAAAGTACGACGAAAAAAAGCATAAGGAGACGTCCCTGGGAATGGGAGATGGATCAGTTTGTGAAAGTGAAGAGAAAAGCCATAGCTGAAGCCGCACAGACAGGTGCTGTTCATTTAAAAGCTAAATGCATAAAATATTACGAGGCATATCTTGCTCTCGGCTTCACTCACCGTGTCTATACCAGACGCTACAGTTGTTGCGACAAAGCGATAGTTGCAAATCATTTTAACTTTGTGTCAGTACGTCATAAATAGAACAAGGCATTAGTTTAATGTCGCGTCGCATCCAGTGTACACAGCGTCACTGATTATAATGGTTCTACTGTATTTTGCCGCTCGCTTGCTAAAATTTTCATAAAAGCAGCTATTATATAATATCCATTTCTGATGTCGCCAATAATTAGAGATGCACTGAAATTTCGGCTGCCGAAAATTAGTTCACCGCTCAGGATTCACTTTCACGTGTTGTGACGCTCTGCTTGTTATCCCGCTCTATGCGTGTGCGCGCTTCGCTCAGTCGCTCACGGCCCATGTGAGTGCTCCACTCATATACCGTTCATGCTCATCGGAATAGCAAAGTCCACTCAAAAATCAAGCTGACAGGAAACATCGATGTAGTACAGTATTGTTTCTGTTTGCAATAGCCCTACTGTGCTGTAACAAGGTGTGGTAAATGGGCAACTCTGGTAACGCTGCCCTCTCATTCATTGATCTGCTAACCATTATGCTCACGTGTCCTCTGATAATAATAATAGCTTTCTAGGATTAAACATTATTTGGATAATTGGTAAAAAAAAAAAATCTTAATAGCCCTACTGTGTGTTAGATCTACCTGAAAAATTAAAAAGTAATTTATTTCATTTGTAGGCCTACCGTTATTTTTTATTTGTGCTATCATTAGTCATTTCTTTATTTTATTATTAACTGCTTAGCCTCCTTGTCATTTTTTTATTGAATTCAAAGTTTTAAATCAAGCTATCTCGTGCTACTGCAACAAAATTACCCAGCTGTAAAATAAAAAATACACTGAGTGAGCAAAACTTTGTTTAATTACCATTATAACTAGCTATCTCACAATGTTTACATATGAATAAAAGCCTACATTAAAATCTGTCAGCCCTAACCTGTATATTGCGCGATAAGTCGATATATTGATTATTGCGACAGGCCTCGCCTATAGGCCCATTCTGACCAACAGACAATAACATTGTTTATTATTGTAAGTGTGTGCTGCCAGCACCTGTCAAAGGGGGCGCGAGCATCAGTTAATTCAGAGACATTCCCTTGAATGGAGATAATCTGACTCCCACTGCTAGTTGACATTTAGAACAGAGTATCAGTCACGCTTATTGACAGTGTAAGATGATTTACGGTTAGCCATGTCGGAAATCCAACCACGGATTGGCATGCTATCTCAGAAACAGGCTCAGTCATCACATTGAATCAGGTAAACTGGTTATATATTTATGTTTCAGTATAATTACGCATGCTATACCAGGGGTGGTTCTAAACCTTTTAGGTGGGTTTAAGCCTGCCTATCTGTCACCTTAGCACCCCAAAACTATCTTAACGATCAGGCCAGTGCTGCTTCCTCAAGAAAGTTTTTCATTCTCACGTGTTTTAAGTCTTGTCAGTTTAAACATTAAAGTAATTTTAAGCCATTTAAGTCCAAGACAACACTTGGGCTTATACTACATAAGTAGTATACTGGCATGTATACTACATCATTTTGTGTCCGTTTCGTGGTTTCGTGTGGACGCGATATTTCTTGAGCTGAGGGAAAAAAAAGATCGGATTGGGAAAGCTCTGGCTTCGTGTGGATGTAGCCTTAGTTAACTGAATGTAGAATTATAAAAAAAAAGCATTTTCGTTACTTGAAATAAAATAAATGTTAACTGATTTAAAATAAAATACTACTTTTATTTTAGCTAGTTGCCAAGGCAACATCTCTTTTCCTTTTAGTCTAACGTAAAGTACTAAAATAACTCAAACTAACTATAGAGACATAGTAAAAAAACAAGAACTAACTAAAACATAATATAAAAATAAAATCTAATTCAAGATACAGTATTAACAAAAAAATATAATAGTATATCTGTGATACTACAATAACACTGGTGTGAACCGGGCCTTAAAACAATGCTTAAAACTGCCTACAGTCTTGGTGAAGTCAGAGCAAGTTATTACATTTCAATGAAAGATTACTTTAACCTCAGTGATTTATTACATTGGCATAGCTTTTGGGTGACATCTGCACAAGGACACTAAAGTACTCTAGGATTTCAGTGCTAGCAATTACATTTACCCTCTTTTTTAGATCATCTAAGTATAGGGTGTGGAACATTTGTTTTGCAAATGTGAGCAGAGATAGATGAGCATGAAGAGAATCCACTTTAAATCCACTTCACACTAAAATAACAAGTGTTTGTCTTCAAGTGTTCTTCTTAGCATTGTGTCTGGCAGACTAGCTGTGAATACACTCTTAAAAATAAAGGTGCTTCAAACGGTTCTTCACAGCGATGCCATAGAAGAACCATTTTTGGTTCCACAAAGAGCCATTCAGTTAAAGGTTCTTTAAAGAACCATTGCTTTCTTACCTTTTTATAATCTGAAGAACCTTCTTTCGCCCCCAAAGAACCTTTTGTAAAACAGAAAGGTTCTTCAGATGTTAAAGGTTCTTTATGGAACCATTTAGACAAAAAGGTTCTTCTATGGCATCGGGAAGCACCTTTATTTTTAAGAGTGTAGGGCTGTCAGATTGATTTCTGAAAATTAACCCAGGGCTACATTATGTGTGAAATAACTTCTCCTGAGATAATTGTTCAGGGCTGAAGCTGCTTGTAAGCCAAATCGGTTAATTAAGCTGTTTCAGCAGCCAGACTGCAGTTTTCTGAACTTTTTTTTTTTCGCACTGAATAGTGCTTGCAAAGGTTAAGAGGAAATGTTATTCATAGTACTGTGGAGAAGGGCTGGTCGTAGATTTGCACCTCTATACACACAACCCTCATAGTCCTCAATGACTTATCCGTTCCATAAAACACAGCATAGTGAGATTTGGCTGCAAGGAGTAGGGCTGGACGATATGGCCAAAATTTATATCACGATATATTTCTTAATTTCGGTCGATACGATATAATTCCGATACCGATATGAACTATTAAAAAAAGCCTCATAAAAACGGCCAAGAACGGCCACAACAGATGTCTGTACTTACAAACTTATGAAAAATGTATTTGCCAACTCTATGAAACCTACTCCTATAAAACTATATAATATTTTAGGGAAAAAAATGCCGCAAATAAATAAATGTTCACCTTTTATTGGTATTTAGCCTTCATACAAACAAGAAATGTGAAATCACTGTCAAATAAATCTGACTCAAGCTTTTTATTTCAGATAAATGCTGATCTTTGGATCTTTCTGTTCAAAGAATCCTGAAAAAAAATGTACTCAACTGTTTTAAACATTGATAATCAGCAAATTAAAATGATTGCTGAAGGATCATGTGACACTGAAGACTGGAGTAATGATGCTGAAAATTTAGAACATGCTCCGAGTTGCTTCAGAAAACAAAGAAATAGAGCAACAACAAAAGCATGTTGCTGGAAATGGGTTTATAATTGAAAATGCAAACTGCTTGTCTGCCAGCAGGAGGCGCTGTGGAACTAGCGGTTTCTCCAGTAATAGCTGTAAACAAAGCAGCTCCGCTCATGAACGCGACTTTATCAGATAAAAATGCCATCTAAATTATTCTGAAGACAGTCGGTTCCCTTCAGAGATACATTCATATAAAACACCCGCAACGCATTTTGATTTTGACACGTGCAGTGCTCATGTTTATTCAACGAAGTCAAATGCCACAAATAAATCAATGTATGGGAAACACTGGTAATGTATATCGAAATATCGGAAAGTGTTTAAAAATCATATCACCGTTATTGAAAAAAAATTATATCACGATACATATTGATATTGAATTATTGTCCAGCCCTAACAAGGAGTGTAGTCTGAAACAAGCTCCATTGTAGGGCTGAACAATTTTGTAAAATCTAATTGCGATTTTTTTTTTTTACCAATATTGCGATTGAATATGCAATTATTTTTTTAAAGCTCTTTATGTTCTGTATTATTCAACAAAGACAAGCTATAAATCATTGTATAGTATGCCCAACACACTGTTAGATAGATTAAACATAAATGTTATTTTCTGTAGGCCAGGCCTATATGTTATGATGAAATTAGGTGATGCATAAATTGATATGAATGACATTTTTATTTAACAACTACAATCACAGTACATTGACTGATTTGTTGAACTTACAACCTTGTAAGCATGTAATAATTATGTTTAAATAAGCCTGGTGTAAACATTAATATGAAAGTCAGTAACAAATCGCACAAACTAAAGTAGATTGCAGAAATATAAAAACAAATCTGTTGCAACACACCAGAAGGGTTTGGATCCATTTGCAGTTTATTAAGAATAGTCAGACAATACAGGGTCAAATACCGGCAAGGCAGAACAGTAGAGACAAGGCAGAATCGTGAACCAGGCATGAGATCGGGTGGCTAGTGAACAGAGTCCAGGTGAAACAATCCAAGTCGGGGCAGGCAGATAACCATCGGCGAATCAGGAAACAGTCCCAGATCAAAGCACAGAAAACAAACACGGGTATAACGCTCGGAAATGACAGCTGGGGCAAATCAAGACTTCGCAAGGAGTTCGTGAAATGGTGTGGCTTATATGTGTGTGTGTAAATGAGATGCAGGTGTGATTGTGTAATCAGACCCAGGTAAGAGGGATGATGGGAAATGGAGTCCGAATGGAAGATCGCTAATACTCTGGGGACAGTTCCCTCTGGTGGTGCGGAGGAGGCGGTACGGGAGCCTCCTCTGTAACAACCACACTACTTTAGGTAATTCAAAGTCACTGTAATAAATATGTAAACATGTGCACTGCACTTTTTAAACACTGTCTGTTAAACTTTTTTGGTTGCGCCCCCCTTTAAACCAATAAAAAAAATCTGACCCCCTTTCCCGAATCCCCATCCCACCTCAGACTACCAAATAATTTCACTAAATATTATGAAAAATTTATACTTTTTTAATTTAAAAAACCTACAGGGAAAAAAACACCTGCATCACTTGAAACAAAATTTTTTTGTGGGTTTCATGCTGTCCGCTAAGGCATAGGACACACACAGGCTTTCCTCACCAACGACATTAAACACCGTGTCTACACTGGACGCGAGCGGCAAAATACAGTAGAACCATTATCATCAGTGACGCGGTGTACACTGGATGTGGCGCGACAAGACAAAACCCGACATTAAACTGATGCCTTGTTCTATTTATGTCATACTGACACAAAGTTTAAATGATTTGCAACGGTCACTTTGTCGCGTTCAGTGTAGAGCTGTTGCGGCGCGACGCGACAACTGTAGTGTATAGACACGGTGAGTGAAGCCGAGAGCAAGATATGCCTCGTCATATTTTCTGCATTTAGCTTTTAAATGACCAGCACCTGCCTGGGTCTGTGCGACTTCATCTATGGCTTTTCTCTTCCCTTTCACAAACCAATCCATCTCCCATTCTAAGTTACGTCCTTTGGCTGTTTACTGTTTTATTTATTTTCTTTTTCTGCTGATGCGCTCGACTTGAAGCAGTGCTGCTTAGACCTATGGGTGTGTCATCAAAGCACTGCGAGAGCTATAAGAGAGCGCAGACATCTCCTTATGCTTTCTCTCGCCGTACTTTGATGTCATACACTGATCTGATCTTCAAGTCGAACACACCTCTTTACTCTCGCGTGTCACGTGACCGTGTAATCGCAGCCTCTGCGATTGAAAAATCGCGTTATTTCATATCGCGATATTATCGCAAATGCAATTAATCGTTCAGCCCTACTCCATTGTGACATTTGTACTGGAATTTTGGCATTGTTCTCAGTTTATAGCCTCAGTCACATTCATTCATCTCATCATGATCACACACATCTGGATGGAGTTTTTCTTGGAGAATTTCCTGGATCTCTTCTGTTCGAGTTCATATGCATATGATTTGAAGCTACAATATGTAGCAACTAACTTAACCTTTTCAGAAGTAGATTAAGATGTTTTCAATGTGGTGATATAGGTTGTTTAGTAAGGGTGCTCCGATTGATCGGCTACCGATCACAATCGGCCGATAATCGATTTAGGATGATTGATCGGCGGCCTCTAAAAAGGCAGATCTCATAAAATCTCAAGCTGATGACGCGCCTGCCGTGAAAGGTTTGGCTCGACATGCAGTGGCACCGTCTCAGTCTCTGTCCGGCGTGGATGAAATAAGTATTATTATAAGTGCTTCATATTTCTTCATTAAATAACTTATAAAGTAATTTGAAAAAGTTTCTGTGAGACATAATTTCACAAACAGCGTGAGCGAATCACCGTGCGCGCTCTCTTTCTCAAAATGCAAATGGCTTCAAATCACACTATAAGTGAGCTGCACGTTGCACAGTTGACACAGGAATTGTCACTTGCACTATCGAGGCAGTGGCATCGAGGCATCCTCACTAAAGTTTATAAATTGCATTTTTAATTCTTGCCAGTGTTTAAACCATTCATCGCTCGCGTGCTCTCCTGGAGACCGTGCGCTCATACACACTCACAGCGCACACACATAACACCAGGTTCACTTTACTTTGTTTGCAGTGTGTATGTGGTGTGTATTTTTTCCGCGCTCATGTTACCAGATTAAAGCATTCACACTGCACACACGCTTGCGGTCCGGCAGTGCGTTCCAGGAGCGGTGCGTCTGCAGCAGCGCAGAGATCGTTTCAGCACCACCGAGTCTATTTTTTGCTGCGCCTCACGCACTGAATTAATGTGACAGCGCATTGTTTGCGGTAAATATGAACATGCATTGATACAAAAATGTAGTAATTATATCATAAATGCATAGAATTAAAGTCTACTGTGTTTCACAGTCAACATATAGGCTATGGCTTTTTGGCTAGGTTTAAAGGAAAAGAGCACTTTTAGTTAAACAAGGCAATAATTTTAAAGTTCTTTATAATTAGTAATTTAATCATTTATAGTTCCGCAGAATTGCTTGTAATAAAGATTTAAATGCAAAAGAAAAGGCAGTAGAGCTGACTGTTTCTGTCAATGGTAAGTTTTAATTTAGAATGTTTGTGATAACGTAAGAAAAGTAGTTAAAATGTTTTGCTTTAGCAACTTACTATATACATCTAGAAGTAAATGCAAAAATAAAAAGTATTGAATAATTGATGAAAGATTGTATTACTGTACTGTGTAAAAAAAATAATCACAATTTTGAAAAAGCCTTTTAAGTAACAATGTTTGGATCTAAAATCAAAATAATGGATAAATGTTGTGTTTGTGGTAAACAGCCGTAGATCAGCAGCAGACTCCTGTGTGAAAGCACAGTCCGTGCTGCTTCTGTACCACACATATGGACTACATACGCACTGCAAACAGAGTATGTGTGAACGTCACATACAGCTCACAAAATCAGGCTTGCACAGTGTAAGCTATTGTGCAACAATAACACGATTGTGAAAACAAAAATACAGTGCATGATCAAACATTTATGTGAGATAGTTATAGATTTTTGAAAAATATCTAAAAAAACTCCACCCCTCAAATGAAAAAAAAATAAAAAATCTTCTCACAAGAATCACCTAAGAGAGAAATTCATTTTCAAAAATGAAATTCAGGCCATGAATAAATGCCTAAAAATCTTGATTGGATCATCACTATAAATAATTCTACATGATAAAAAGAAGGCTTTAAAAAGATCGGTATCGGTGATCGGATCGGCAGATACTGCTTTCTGTGATCGGCCTCAAAAATCCTGATCGGAGCACCCCTATTGTTTAGTACAAAGGGCATCAGACCTCCAGGTTGGGAGGCTTACACAGTGTCTGAACTTAATTACATGACATACTTTTGTTGTTGACTCTGTAAATAAGAAGAAAACGGCTTTGTCTGGTATTAAACTGCTTCATCTAGTATTACAGATATCAGAAATATCAAGTCCTGTTGGAGCCATAACTTTATGGGCAATGTTCTGTCATAGAACTACACGATTAATCAAATTATAACCGAAATCGCAGTTGCCTAGTGCCATTATCAAATTGCTGCAATTTATTTAAATAAATATATACCAGATTGTAGGGCTGCACGACAGGGAGCCAGGGGGTGGCCAGGGGCCACTCAAAACTACAGTTTTTGTCGTTTTTTTTTCTTGACAAGAAATGCATTTATTAAGATGTGGAACCACCATATCTCTTTATGACCCCATCAAATTGGAGAATTTTCAGACATGCAATTCAGCTTCACCTCAGTGTCAGGTACGAGACAAACGAGTGCGGAAAAGCTACAGCAGCCAAATGAGCTTCAGTAGAACAACTGTGATTTGTGGTCTGATGAGATGTTGTTAGACTATATGTCAGTAAAACACACTTTCCAGTCCCATCAGATGTTTTACTGTGCTCACGGCGCACACTCTTCAACAGTACGCAAATATGTGGGGCATGCTCTATATCACTTCATCATAAATATCCCGCAAAAGAAACTATGAGCATGCATACCTAGTTCTGTCGTCAGCTAAGTCATGGAATGACCAAAAAGGCGATTAAAGCTGCAGATTGTGCATGTATACGCAGCACACAAGAAAGTCTCTCAAATGCATGTACTAAAATATATTCTGCAATTCAAGATCACAATATAAGGCACAAGCTGATATGTATTTTTTATTTGTAATTTAATGCACAGATAAATGTCAGCACAGTGCACTTCTACTAGAAAATATGCTAAAATGAAACCATTTAAATGCATAAAATAACTAATTTTATATTCTGGCATTTATGTCTACTGTTGACTTCCGGCCTTTTTCACATTTTTATCACTATCTGCATGTCTCATCCATGAGTATGCAATGTTGGAGAGCAAGCATTTAGGAGTTTTGAGAAGCTGACTGGGCAATAAAGCTATAGTGAGCCCCTTTATTAAAATACCTGGAGGTGAGGAATAATACAAAAATTGTCATATTCACTCAGTATTACTTGATCTAAATCACAAATATCTCAATTACAGTCAAGTAGAAATTAATTGTACTCAGTTGTGTTTTAGGCACTAAAACAGTCCAGTACATTATAGTCAAACACATTTTTATACTGAAATGAAGATTTCTGTGCCACCCCAGACTGGTTGCTGGCCCCTCCCTGGCCACCCCTATGAAAACATCCTGGCTCTGCCACTGCTGCACGATTAATCGAAATTAAATCGCAAAGGCGATAAATGGCGATTAGGCAGAAGCCTAGTGCCATTATCAAATTGCTGCAATTTAATTAAATAAATATATACCAGATTGTAGGGAATCCGTGTATCATTCGATCTTTCGTTTTTTTATTTAAAATTGAAAGTAGAAAAATTTGAAAACGGCTCATTTTTCGTGTGTTTTTTTTTTCCGAAAAACGAGAATTCAGCTTAAATTTTTGTTTTTCGTTCTTGGGTGGAAAAATTAATAAACAGCTTGAATATTCAATTTCTACACGTGGGCGGGAATTAAACACCCCTTTCTGCTGATTGGTCAGCCGAAGATCAAACCGTGCCGCCTTCAGTTCTTCCGCAGTATCACGCAGCAGAATAATAGTCCTCCACTGCTGCAGTTGTACGGATTAATAACCCATTTTATTGCAACTACATTTCATAGTTTTCTCATCAAACAAACAGGCTAATGAATAGCTCGACACAACTCATACCGGGGCAGAGTCTAGACAGGGCTTTCTTCTGTGTAGACCAGCGGTTCTTAAAGTGATAGGGGGTCCGAGAAATAATTTGCTATAGCCTAAAGTATTTCCAGACTGTAAAGTCACTTTTTTATCATTATACATAGGCCTACTGTGATTTATTCCAAAGTGACATATGATGCATTTAATGTAAAATAATCTAAATGAAGCCTTTTAAAAGATGAGTATTCCCTGTGGTTCAAAAACGAAAATACGAAAAAGGAGCCGTTTTCTAATTTTTCTACTTTCAATATTAAATAAAAAAACGAATGATCGAATGATACACGGATTGTAGGGCTGCACGATTAATCGAAATTTAAATCGCAAAGGCGATAAATCGCGATTAGGCAGAAGCTGCAATTGTCATGCGTATCTTTCAGTTAAGCACGGTTCTGTGATCAGTAGTAAATCTCAATCCGAAGGCCAGAGGGCGCTCTCGCGCGGAAACTCCAAATACACCCCGCAAAAAAACGAAAATACGAAAAAGGAGCCGTTTTCTAATTTTTCTACTTTCAATATTAAATAAAAAAACGAATGATCGAATGATACACGGATTGTAGGGCTGCACGATTAATCGAAATTTAAATCACAAAGGCGATAAATCGCGATTAGGCAGAAGCTGCAATTGTCATGCGTATCTTTCAGTTAAGCACGGTTCTGTGATCAGTAGTAAATCTCAATCCGAAGGCCAGAGGGCGCTCTCGCGCGGAAACTCCAAATACACCCCGCAGAAGAAATCCAGGAAATCCCTATAGCGGTTGCTGAATAAACAGAGAAGCTTACTGAGAAGCTACGAAACCGCTTTCATAATTGCAGAACGATTTCTTCGATTTCATTATCGCGTGATTATATCGTCTGCGATTATGAACGCGATTTTGCATAGCTTGTCAGTGAACTATGGCTCTGTGTAGTAAATACTGCTCCATCTGAAAGCATGTGATGGAGATTTACTACTAATCACAGAACCGGCTTTACTGACAAGATGCGCATGACAATCGCATTCGATTAATCGTGCACCCCCTACCAGATTGACACATTTTTAGGTGAACGGCTCATGATCAGTGGTTTTCAGTGGCTCCGAGTACCTCAGTTCACACACAGTAGACGCTGTTCCACACAAACGCCGTCTTTGCGTCTGATTTGAATTTGGGTTGTTAATAATATACATTTAGGAGTGTAACGTGTTAACCATCAAAACTTAAAATGAAAAGAGCCTATAAATCAGATGTTGCCAGCAAAAGATAAGCCAATGTAAAAGCTACTATTAGTATTATTATTATACAGTCATATTGAGATCACATAACAAAATTTGGGGCGTATATATTGTATATGTATATATATATATATATATATATATACATGTTTTTTTCCCTTTTAAAGAGGAATGTCTGAAGAACAAATAATGTTGAAACTTGAAATATATCTTGTTTTCTTCTATCAAAGCAATTGTATAGAACAGGGTGCCCAAACTCGGTCCTGGAGGGCCGGTGTCCTGCAGAGTTTAGCTCCAACTTGCCTCAACACACCTGCCTTCAAGTTTCTAGTATGCCTAGTAAGAGCTTGATTAGCTGGTTCAGGTGTGTTTAATTGGGGTTGGAGCTAAACTCTTCAGGACACCGGCCCTCCAGGACCGAGTTTGGGCACCCTGGTATATAACATACATGAGTATCATAGCTGTTTACAAAGTGGCCCACATTTGGTTTTTAGACCACCGAAAATGTGTACAATTTAACAATTTATACTTGGAGCCACATTGAGATCCCAGTATCTCTGAAAATGAACCATATAGGGCCTTTAACAATTAACATACCATAAGAAAAGTTTGATAAGAACCAATATTTAAAAGAATATTAATATATTTGAACTTTCACCATTGTCATATAATGCAACAAATTTAGCTAAAGTCAACAGATTTACTAATAGACCTACCAATATCTGTATTAAAATAAAATAACGTTGCTGCCATCTTTTTAAAGTAATTTTTAACACCCTCTAATTTGGCTCCAAATCTCAGGTGAAAATTGTCATTTAAATTGTCTTAACAAAATAGTTTATTACTCAGTAAATATTTATCCGTGAGATATAATATTTTGGCTTTCTTCTTCAATTGTGTGTTTATTTCCCCAGAAAAATATATTATGTAAATCAAAATTTTTAGCCAGGGACCTCTGGTAGAGTTGACACAGCCTGGCCCATTTAGAGTCTTGTTTTAAGAGCGGTATGTCTTGGATCATGGCTAGGTATTAAACGTAATTATCTGTAATCATTTAATTGTACTTCCAGTTGTACTTTGATAGCACCTGCTGGTGGAATATCCAAATAGCAAAATCACAGACTGAGTTTAGACGTTGATTGAGAAAAGTCATCTCAGACGTCTAAAGCGCAATGGCCTATTTCTAACAAATGTAGTACATCAACCTTTGCTCTGCTTCATTTACATGGACCTGTACTACATACAGTACACCCACAGTTTGTGTGTATATGCCCATTGATAGTGCAAGAACTTCCACCCACGGTCACCCTATATGAAATTGTCATAAGATGTAGCACATGGCCCTGCACCTAATGCAAATATGAAAATAGAGCCCTTAAACACCTACCACAGTATCTGGTCATTTGTGTTTCAAAGTGGAAAAAAGTGAAAACTAACCCCCAATATCACGGTTTGCATTTTAAAGGTACAATATGTAAGTTTTTGCCACTAGAGGTCGCATTTTCAAAACAATAACAAAGGCGAAGTTTGATGACGCTATGAAGGAGGATATTCACGGATGAGGTAATGAATTAATTTTTTTATTACCTGTAGGGTTGCAAAATTCCGTGAATTTTCAAGACTGGAAACTTTCCATGGGAATTAATGGGAATAAACGGGAAATTTGCAAAATTGCAGGAACTGGGGACTTAAATGTAGTTGATAAAAAATCTTGCAGCATAATCTTGGTTAAAACAACCTGATTTAATGCAATTTCAGTTTAATTTCTACCCTACACATTGCTCAATCGCATGCACATAGCACACTGCTTACTGCAGGGCTGTTGAGGCCACACCCCCTACATGCACTTTGCTTTCCTCCATAACATGCACAGATCATTTCTTAAAGGGGTCATATGATGCTGCTAAAAAGAACATTATTTTGTGTATTTGGTGTAATGAAATGTCTTTATGCGGTTTAAAGTTCCTCACCATACTGTTGATGCCGTGTCCGGCCGGAGTGACCAGACAAAAACATTAAAACCCATTACAAACGAGGCATTTGTTGCATCCAGTGGGGACATAATTACTGATTATAATGACTTATACTGTCTTTTTTTGCGTGTTGCGTTGCATCGTAAAAATAAAACCCTGTCTGCATTTGTGATCTGAGAAATAACAAACAACAAGTGCTACTCCACACTGCCCAAAGCTCGCGTTTGAATCATCAGTGGCAAATGATAAAAGAAAACATACTTACGTGAGTCAGAACTGCCTTTTAGTCTAACGTTACTCTCCCAGGATCAGTAAACAGTCTTCCATAAAATGTGCCGGCGATCCACAGCACTAAGTTGTAGTATTCCCTCAGCGACCAGCACAGATCAGCTCTAGGCATGACGAAGCAGATATCGTCCGCTTTTGGAAGACCAAACAAAGTAGTTTCGCTTTCACAACGAAAAACATGGTGGCCTAGCGTGAGCGGAAGCCGCGGCCTAGCGTGAACTGAGGCCGGGCTAGAGTGAGCAGAGGCGGCGGGGTCGAGAACGGCGCGCCCGGCGGATTCGACGAAGGAGCGGCAACCACATGTGACGACCCCGGGCTGGACTTATTTCTAACAAATGTAGTACATCAACCTTTGCTCTGCTTCATTTACATGGACCTGTACTACATACAGTACACCCACAGTTTGTGTGTATATGCCCATAGATAGTGCAAGAACTTCCACCCACGGTCACCCTAGCATGAAATTGTCATAAGATGTAGCACATGGCCCTGCACCTAATGCAAATATGAAAATAGAGCCCTTAAACACCTACCACAGTATCTGGTCATTTGTGTTTCAAAGTGGAAAAAAGTGAAAACTAACCCCCAATATCACGGTTTGCATTTTAAAGGTACAATATGTAAGTTTTTGCCACTAGAGGTCGCATTTTCAAAACAATAACAAAGGCGAAGTTTGATGATGCTATGAAGGAGGATATTCACGGATGAGGTAATGAATTAATTTTTTTATTACCTGTAGGGTTGCAAAATTCCGTGAATTTTCAAGACTGGAAACTTTCCATGGGAATTAATGGGAATAAACGGGAAATTTGCAAAATTGCAGGAACTGGGGACTTAAATGTAGTTGATAAAAAATCTTGCAGCATAATCTTGGTTAAAACAACCTGATTTAATGCAATTTCAGTTTAATTTCTACCCTACACATTGCTCAATCGCATGCACATAGCACACTGCTTACTGCAGGGCTGTTGAGGCCACACCCCCTACATGCACTTTGCTTTCCTCCATAACATGCACAGATCATTTCTTAAAGGGGTCATATGATGCTGCTAAAAAGAACATTATTTTGTGTATTTGGTGTAATGAAATGTCTTTATGCGGTTTAAAGTTCCTCACCATACTGTTGATGCCGTGTCCGGCCGGAGTGACCAGACAAAAACATTAAAACCCATTACAAACGAGGCATTTGTTGCATCCAGTGGGGACATAATTACTGATTATAATGACTTATACTGTCTTTTTTTGCGTGTTGCGTTGCATCGTAAAAATAAAACCCTGTCTGCATTTGTGATCTGAGAAATAACAAACAACAAGTGCTACTCCACACTGCCCAAAGCTCGCGTTTGAATCATCAGTGGCAAATGATAAAAGAAAACATACTTACGTGAGTCAGAACTGCCTTTTAGTCTAACGTTACTCTCCCAGGATCAGTAAACAGTCTTCCATAAAATGTGCCGGCGATCCACAGCACTAAGTTGTAGTATTCCCTCAGCGACCAGCACAGATCAGCTCTAGGCATGACGAAGCAGATATCGTCCGCTTTTGGAAGACCAAACAAAGTAGTTTCGCTTTCACAACGAAAAACACAGCAGCCTAGCGTGAGCAAAAGTCACGCGAAGCCGGGCAAGAGTGAGCTGAGGCGGCGGGGTCGAGAACGACGGTCCCGGCGAAGGAGCGGTGAAAACGGTGAAAGCCGATCCGGCGATCCACAGCACTAAGTTGATGTATTTCCTCAGCGACCAGCATGGATCAGCTCTAGGCATGACGAAGTGGATATCGTCCTCTTTTGGAAGACCAAACAAAGTAGTTTCGCTTTCACAAACCGGCCCTCCAGGACCGAGTTTGGGCACCCTGGTATATAACATACATGAGTATCATAGCTGTTTACAAAGTGGCCCACATTTGGTTTTTAGACCACCGAAAATGTGTACAATTTAACAATTTATACTTGGAGCCACATTGAGATCCCAGTATCTCTGAAAATGAACCATATAGGGCCTTTAACAATTAACATACCATAAGAAAAGTTTGATAAGAACCAATATTTAAAAGAATATTAATATATTTGAACTTTCACCATTGTCATATAATGCAACAAATTTAGCTAAAGTCAACAGATTTACTAATAGACCTACCAATATCTGTATTAAAATAAAATAACGTTGCTGCCATCTTTTTAAAGTAATTTTTAACACCCTCTAATTTGGCTCCAAATCTCAGGTGAAAATTGTCATTTAAATTGTCTTAACAAAATAGTTTATTACTCAGTAAATATTTATCCGTGAGATATAATATTTTGGCTTTCTTCTTCAATTGTGTGTTTATTTCCCCAGAAAAATATATTATGTAAATCAAAATTTTTAGCCAGGGACCTCTGGTAGAGTTGACACAGCCTGGCCCATTTAGAGTCTTGTTTTAAGAGCGGTATGTCTTGGATCATGGCTAGGTATTAAACGTAATTATCTGTAATCATTTAATTGTACTTCCAGTTGTACTTTGATAGCACCTGCTGGTGGAATATCCAAATAGCAAAATCACAGACTGAGTTTAGACGTTGATTGAGAAAAGTCATCTCAGACGTCTAAAGCGCAATGGCCTATTTCTAACAAATGTAGTACATCAACCTTTGCTCTGCTTCATTTACATGGACCTGTACTACATACAGTACACCCACAGTTTGTGTGTATATGCCCATAGATAGTGCAAGAACTTCCACCCACGGTCACCCTAGCATGAAATTGTCATAAGATGTAGCACATGGCCCTGCACCTAATGCAAATATGAAAATAGAGCCCTTAAACACCTACCACAGTATCTGGTCATTTGTGTTTCAAAGTGGAAAAAAGTGAAAACTAACCCCCAATATCACGGTTTGCATTTTAAAGGTACAATATGTAAGTTTTTGCCACTAGAGGTCGCATTTTCAAAACAATAACAAAGGCGAAGTTTGATGATGCTATGAAGGAGGATATTCACGGATGAGGTAATGAATTAATTTTTTTATTACCTGTAGGGTTGCAAAATTCCGTGAATTTTCAAGACTGGAAACTTTCCATGGGAATTAATGGGAATAAACGGGAAATTTGCAAAATTGCAGGAACTGGGGACTTAAATGTAGTTGATAAAAAATCTTGCAGCATAATCTTGGTTAAAACAACCTGATTTAATGCAATTTCAGTTTAATTTCTACCCTACACATTGCTCAATCGCATGCACATAGCACACTGCTTACTGCAGGGCTGTTGAGGCCACACCCCCTACATGCACTTTGCTTTCCTCCATAACATGCACAGATCATTTCTTAAAGGGGTCATATGATGCTGCTAAAAAGAACATTATTTTGTGTATTTGGTGTAATGAAATGTCTTTATGCGGTTTAAAGTTCCTCACCATACTGTTGATGCCGTGTCCGGCCGGAGTGACCAGACAAAAACATTAAAACCCATTACAAACGAGGCATTTGTTGCATCCAGTGGGGACATAATTACTGATTATAATGACTTATACTGTCTTTTTTTGCGTGTTGCGTTGCATCGTAAAAATAAAACCCTGTCTGCATTTGTGATCTGAGAAATAACAAACAACAAGTGCTACTCCACACTGCCCAAAGCTCGCGTTTGAATCATCAGTGGCAAATGATAAAAGAAAACATACTTACGTGAGTCAGAACTGCCTTTTAGTCTAACGTTACTCTCCCAGGATCAGTAAACAGTCTTCCATAAAATGTGCCGGCGATCCACAGCACTAAGTTGTAGTATTCCCTCAGCGACCAGCACAGATCAGCTCTAGGCATGACGAAGCAGATATCGTCCGCTTTTGGAAGACCAAACAAAGTAGTTTCGCTTTCACAACGAAAAACACAGCAGCCTAGCGTGAGCAAAAGTCACGCGAAGCCGGGCAAGAGTGAGCTGAGGCGGCGGGGTCGAGAACGACGGTCCCGGCGAAGGAGCGGTGAAAACGGTGAAAGCCGATCCGGCGATCCACAGCACTAAGTTGATGTATTTCCTCAGCGACCAGCATGGATCAGCTCTAGGCATGACGAAGTGGATATCGTCCTCTTTTGGAAGACCAAACAAAGTAGTTTCGCTTTCACAACTAAGCACACAGCGTCTTCAGGACATGGCGGCGGCGGCGGCAACAATACTACAGCGAGAATAAAAGTTACGCCGCCTTTCTTTGCGTGAACATTTGAGCGGCGTTATGCAACTCTTCCCACATAGTGAGGTAGATATGTGGTGGCGTGTTCGAACGAGACGTTTTGGGGGGTGGGGCTGACTCTTAACTTTTATAAAGAATATCTCTTTGGATTGGAGACTTTAGTCTTTGCAAATTTACAGATCTTCTTTATGCACCAAGAGCTTGTAACACTCCAAAGAGAAAGGAAAAAATGAAATCGCATCATATGACCCCTTTAAATCCTGCACATAAAGCATCAACATGTCCATCTTGGTAAGTATTCATGTAAATTACATGAATATTACAAAAAAAAATTTTAAACTTACTTGTGCTGTGTGTAATATACTGTGCAACTAAATTAAGCTATTACATTGTAAAAACAAATACACTGACTGAACAAACCATCGACTGGAACAAACGTTTAGGTGAGATAATAATAAAACAGAAGTCTAAAAATGCCCCTCCCCCCACACAATCCCCTCTAGTCACCTAAAGGGGCGGCCACACTGCACTTTTCGTTCCATTGACTTCCATTAATACGCATGCGAATGCGTAAGACCGGAAACGCAAGCTCATGCTAAAAACGCATTTCGCTGTGTTCCAAAGTTCAAGTTTGGTGAACTCTGACCTGCGAATTCGCATCACGTGAAGGCGTGTGACCAGTAGAAGATTGATACCTCACTGCGTGACCTCTCTGTACAGAAATTGAAAAATAGAGGAAGCGCTCATTTTAGCCGTAGCGCAGCGTCCTATTTTATATAATACATCTTCAATGGAAACATGAACAGACGATAGAGAGAGAAAGAGAGTACAATATAATTACTAAAGACAAGTATTATTATTAAATTACATAATGTTGTTCGTTATTTTATATTTATATTTTCAGAATCATTTTAAAATTAATTTTGCACACCTCAAGAACTTATAAAATGACCTATTTAAAGGGAAAAACCTACAGCACATAAAGCACAGCACTTAAAAATTTAATATATATATGTACAGTCAAACCAAAATTTATTCAGACACCTTGAACATTTCATTCATTAATAGTTTATTCACTATAGTTTAAAAAAATGGTAAGAAAATATGACAGAGCCGAAAGTACTCCTTGTGGCGATCCTCATCGAGCCGAAGCTCCTGAATTAAAGAATGGAACTCTCCCCGCTCATTCCAAGTCCGTAGAATAGGGTGAACCCACAGCCTTCTCCTTTCCAGATGCTATTGACGCCGTCGCAAAAGACACAGTACAAGCACATGGGAATCCATGTTGTGATAACTGAGGGGAAACCTTGGCATGTGATGTCATATCCTGCTCCCGCCCATATTCGCAGCGGCGTCCGAAAATTTTTTACACGTTCAAATTCTAGTGTGACCGCCCCTTAGGAGGGGGATTCCCCTCCATTTTCTCTGAAGCCACACTTGCTGCATTTGAGCCCAAAGACTACATCTAAGTTTTGATAATCTAAATATTTTTGTTCTATGGGATTCAAGTTTAACTAGTAAATGGCAAAAAGTGTTTTTACAGTAGCTAGCTAGCCAGTAAAATCAAGATATGAAAAATCTAAGCGAGTTAGCACTATTTCATTGACAATTTATGAGGTATGAACTAGCTCAAGCTGTGATGCTCTTTCTGCTAGCCAGTTTTCTGTTATCATACAGAAGTACAGTACTGGTCAAAAGTTTGGAAACATTATTATTTTAATGTTTTAAACATTGCATATCTTTTCATCATCAAACCTTCATTTATTTGATCAAAAATACAGAACAAAACAGTAATATTGCACAGTATTACTGGTACTACAATTTAAAATAATGGTTTTCTGTTTTAATATACTTTAAAATATAATGTTTTTCTGTGATGCAGAGCTGAATTTTGAACATCATTACTCTAGTCTTCAGTGTCACGTGATTCTTCAGAAATCATTCTAATAATCTTATTTATAAACAATTTTGGAAACCGTTGTGCTTTCAAAATTCAGCATCACAGATTCCACCCAAAAAATCCCAAAATTTTTTACACGTTCAAATTCTAGTGTGACCGCCCCTTAGGAGGGGGATTCCCCTCCATTTTCTCTGAAGCCACACTTGCTGCATTTGAGCCCAAAGACTACATCTAAGTTTTGATAATCTAAATATTTTTGTTCTATGGGATTCAAGTTTAACTAGTAAATGGCAAAAAGTGTTTTTACAGTAGCTAGCTAGCCAGTAAAATCAAGATATGAAAAATCTAAGCGAGTTAGCACTATTTCATTGACAATTTATGAGGTATGAACTAGCTCAAGCTGTGATGCTCTTTCTGCTAGCCAGTTTTCTGTTATCATACAGAAGTACAGTACTGGTCAAAAGTTTGGAAACATTATTATTTTAATGTTTTAAACATTGCATATCTTTTCATCATCAAACCTTCATTTATTTGATCAAAAATACAGAACAAAACAGTAATATTGCACAGTATTACTGGTACTACAATTTAAAATAATGGTTTTCTGTTTTAATATACTTTAAAATATAATGTTTTTCTGTGATGCAGAGCTGAATTTTGAACATCATTACTCTAGTCTTCAGTGTCACGTGATTCTTCAGAAATCATTCTAATAATCTTATTTATAAACAATTTTGGAAACCGTTGTGCTTTCAAAATTCAGCATCACAGATTCCACCCAAAAAATCCCAAATTGTCATTTTTTAAATTTGTATTAGTTTGCATGCATGTGAGCCTATGATCAAACAAAATGTTTCAATTTATGTTTGTATATGATAGTTTTATAAATTTCCCAAAATTTTCAATTAATTTCCAAAACTTCCCTGTAAATTCCCATAAATTCCTGGCAAGTTTCAAACTTGGAATATTTCCAAAATTCCCCAGACAAAGTTTCTGGAAAATTTCCGGAAATTTCCTGGAAATTTTCCGCCCCTTTGCAACCCTAATTACCTGTACCTTCCATAGTTATTCAAACAGCGAATAAATTATACCGAGAATGCTAGCAAAGAACATTTACACTGTCAAAGAACATTATGACTGACTTAAGTCTAGTGTGAGTTTAGGCACTCTAAAAAAAAATCCCCTTATAATCAATAAAGCTGTCTATACACGGTTTTATGAATGAATCTCTTACATCATACGTACATCTGCGCTTTGTTGTTTATGATGAGAGAATTCGCGTGAGAGCTGAATTCAGTCAGCGAGCGCCGTGCACTGAACAAAAACTCATCTGAACACCTCTGATTGGCCATTGCATTCATACGCTCAACAGACTCATGTGTGATTGGTTATAATGCTGTAAAAATGCATAAAAAATCATGGCGCAACACTGAGCTGATCTAAATGTAATGCTGCGGTCAACAATTTTCATTTAATTTGCATTTTATTCGCAACAGCCGTAATAGTTTAGTTCATTATATATAGATCAGTGGTCATTGGGCGAATTCCAAACGGAAGTGAGCATCCTTATGCCCTACTCCCTTCGAAGGGCAGAGCCCTTGAAGTGTGTTCTTTGAAGGGTGTAGGGAATTACTGTCTCGTATAAGCGTTTGGAACTCCCTTGGCGAAGGGAATGACGGACCAAATGTTACCTTGACAACGCTGAGCCGAGCATGTGTGCCGCATTCAGCACTCCATCAGTTGTTGCAAATAAATATATTTCTTCTCATTATTATAATTTTATTCAAATGTTGTCTAATTGTGTCTTATTTACTATTAAGCTTTTTCAAACTAAACTTGCTTAAACTTGCTTACACTACCATCTTAAATAATATTTCTGACGAAAAATATTTTGTATTACATTAAAATAAAGACAAATTTAATTAGCCTATCCTACTTACATTTGTGTTGAAATCAACCACATCTTTGCTTTAAAATGCGTCGCAAGATTTCCTAACTGAAGATCACATGATCACAAACGGAAATCACTTCCGTGAAGTGACCATCGCATGTTCCCTTCGCTAACGGACTTCTGGAAGGGCCCTTCGCAAAAAAATTCAGAATGTTTAATTTATTCATAACATGATATAGTTAAGTAACACCATGACAAGTGAGCTATAATCACTTCCGTGAAGTGACCATCGCATGTTCCCTTTGCTAACGGCCTTCGCTGACTTCTGGAAGGGCCCTTCGCGAAGGGATTCAGTTGTTCACTTTCGTTTGGAACATCCCTACAAATGGCGTCCCCTTCCCGAAGTACCCTTCAAGGGTGCAAAAAAGCCGTTTGGAATTCGCCCAATTATTTAAAATTGGAATTTCTCAGGATTTACAAATCCTTGGGAACTTTTGGAATAACATAAATACACAACTGCATAAAATATATAACACTGTGCAAGTAGTTTTTGGATATTTTATTACAAAAATCTTACATATTGTACCTTTAAGAGATTTAATGAATACATAAAAGAACAAAATGACTGTAAGTATTGGTGTTTATTCTTTAAACTTAATCTGAAGATTTATCATGTTTTACAGCATTTGCAAAGTAATTAAATAATACATTTGACTAATTGTTGTGGAATATTTTCTACTTTAGCCAACAAATATGCCTTTTAATACACTTAAAGGGTTAGTTCACCCCAAAATGAAAATTTATTCAGCCCATAAATTACTTTACTTTACTTTTATTTTTAGTCATTTAGCAGACTCTTTTATCCAAAGCGACTTACAAATAAGAAAAAGTAATTAAAACTACAAGCTAAAACTCTATAAATACTATATATATATATATATATATATATATATATATACAGTGGGTACGGAAAGTATTCAGACCCCCTTACATTTTTCACTCTTTGTTATATTGCAGCCATTTGCTAAAATCATTTAAATTATTTTTTTCCCTCATTAATGTACACACAGCACCCCATATTGACAGAAAAACACAGAATTGTTGACATTTTTGCAGATTTATTAAAAAAGAAAAACTCACATTACCGTTGTTGTTGTTGTTATTTTTCAAGAAATTATTACTTTATTCAGCAATGATACTTAAACTGATCAAAAGTGACACTCAAGACTTTTACATTGTGCAGAAAAAAAATCTATTTTAAAAATGCTGTTCCTTTGAACTCTCTATTAAAGAATCCTGAAAAAAATGTATCATGGTTTCCACAAAAATATTAAGCAGCACGACTGTTTTAATTGATACTAACGATTAGCCAAATCGGTTGGGTTACAAGGTTTAAAATGGGGTTAGATTTTACTGTGTGAGATTTGTAGGTGTTAAAAGAATGACATAAAACAGAGATAGGTTTCAATAAAATGGTGTATTTACATAGTTCACATGAGACTTTAAAACAACACAAGCATACAGTCCGTTAACAAGGCCGTTAAAAGCATGCAGTCCATTGCACCATACCCTAAAACGGTCCAAGAAATTGCTGAAAAGTCCCAATGTGTGTGTCCACCAGTGTATATACAGTCCAAAAGAAGTGATAATCCAATTAGTTGCAAAGTTTTTTTCAGCCTCTTTTTCTGTTATGAAATTTTGACAGCGTAATAAACTATAAGTAAACACTTGACATTGGGTTCAATCAGGATTTGTGTTTACATTAAGACTGTGTTAAAGTTCACAGACCTGGGCTTATGTTTATTTTCTACTTCCTTTCCCTCAGGCTCGCCTGTCCTATATTCGAGTAAAGTATCTCTTTCTCACATGGCTTGCTGTGTTTGTGGGCAGTTGGGTTGTGTATGTGCAGTACTCAACTTACACTGAGCTGTGCAGAGGACGCGAATGCAAGAGCATCATTGTGAGTACAGCCCCCTTTGATGGTTGCTTTCATTTTCAGCTTCAGATTATGTAGCCTGATACATATTGGCCAATATGGAGTATTTAATTGTGTGGTTAATTTCCCAAATTTTTACATTAAGATGACCTTAAACATCATCTAATGCTCACTTAAAGTTAATATTTAAAAACATAATTTAATGATTTGATAATTTAACATGGTAAATGTAATCTTTATATGACTGATTTTAATTTTTAGTGTCTTAATTTCTATTAATTTAGACAAAATAGTATAGAATTTTAATATTTATGGATTTATGGATTATTTGCCAATACATGAAAATAAGAATCATTTTAATATTGGTGCATCCCTAATAATAGTACAGTGACATTAAAGGGGTATTAGTTCACTTAAAAAGAACAAACTCACCCTCATGTTGTTCTAAACACATTCCCCCCCCCCTTCTTCCATGGAAAGCAAAAGGACACATTTAACAGAATCGAAATAGGTCATACAATAGCTTTGTGAGCAATTCACAGATATTTGTATTATTATTCACTGAAAAGCTTCTACAGCTTAGCTCTCTATATTTGAATATAGTGCCTAAAGATTAAGAGAAGGTTGTTGCGTGTCATATGATGGTTTGTCATTTAAGAATATGTATATTGGCAAATGAGATTTGAGAGCTATAGTGAAGGGACTTTTTGTATGACACACAAAGCAGTGGTAGCACACAAAGCATTCCTGGTCCTGGGGACCCACTGCTCTGCACATTTTGTATCTCTCTTTTATCTGATACACTCAGTTCAGTTCATGGAACTCTCACCTAATGAGCTGGTGATCTAAATCAGGTGTGTAAAATAAGGGAGACATATAAAATTTGCAGAGCAGTGGATCCCCAGGACCAGGACTGAAAACCACTGCAGAAGACTTATGTGCTATATTCTATATGAATGAACCAATTATTGTATATGTCAGTGTAGTATATTTTACAAGAAAATACTATATTAGTCTTTCTACTTCAAATTTTAATTACATTTTTGTTAAATTTACTAGCAATTTCTGAGTAAAATTTGTTTTAAAGTAAATCGTACACCATTTTTTCCATGTGCAAAAGATTAGCTTAAACATTCTACTTAACATCATCTTTTGTGTTTTGTGGAAGAAGGAATGTCATATTGATTTGGAATAACAAGGGTGAGTATATGATGGCAACATTCATTTTGGGGTAAACTATCCCTTTAAGACGTAAAGGTGCACTAAGCAATATTTGAAAAACGCTTTTGACCACTGTGTCAGACCGAGTCCCAAAACACACTCGCAGCCAATCAGCAGTAAGGGGCATGTCTAGTAATGATAGGGAGAAGCTCAGTGTGCAGTGTTGCCAGGGTCGCAGTCACGGAAAAAATTACAGAGCTGCGGGTTGAGGTTTTTTTGGGCTACTTTTATAATGTACTGCGGCCACCGAAAGTGTATCTATGGACAAATAAAAATGAAAATAGATCCTTTTACTAATGTGTAATATACTTGGCAACTTAAAAATGGAGATGATGTCACATCACAACCTATTAACTTACGTGAGTTTCACCCAGAGCACAGCAGAAATAAACAGCAAGTCAAAGCATGTTGCTTATAAGTCTGCATGTTCTTCGTGTCTCTGTTTAAAAAGCATAGTTTTGTTTACAAACTCAAACACACGTGAAGCTCACAGTGATTTCAGCGTTTGCCTCGCACTTCATGAACTTCATCTCCATAGCCTCTCCGAGAGAGCTTTTCATCGTATCTTCTTTCACGACAAACGTGAAATATATTACTATGATATAGTAAAATGTACTTTTCAAAATAATGGGCTGATACTATTACTATTATTTGTAAGGAATATCATTCAACCCAAATATTTTTCATCCATGTTTTAATATCAAGCATACCGTTTTGTCGTGCATCATCTTATATTTGACAAAAATAAAAATGCAATGTTTTTGTTGTAAATTAATTGTTATATTTTATTATATTATTACCAATTTCATTAGACAGAATTTTTCATGATAAATTTGTATTAAATAATAAAACAAAATAAATAAAGTGGAAAACACATCATTTAAAGGGGTCATATGATGCAATTTAAATTTTTCCTTTCTCTTTGGAGTGTTACAAGCTCTTGGTGCATAAAGAAGATCTGTAAAGTTGCAAAGACTAAAGTCTCAAATCCAAAGAGATATTCTTTATAAAAGTAAAGAGTCAACCACGCCCCCCTAAAACGGCTCGTTCCAACATGCCCCAACATGTCTACGTCACAATGTGGGAAGATTTGCATAACGCCGCCCAAATGTTCACGCAAAGAAAGAAGGCATAACTTTTATTCTCGCTGTAGTATTGTTATTGCCGCTGCCACCATGTCGTGAAGATGCTGTGTGTGTCGTTGTGAAAGCGAAACTACTTTGTTTGACCTTCCAAAAGAGGACGATATCCGCTTCGTCATGCCTGGAGCTGATCCGTGCTGGTCGCTGAGGAAATACATCAACTTTCGTGCTGTGGATCGCCGGATCGGCTTTCAACATGGACGAAGAGGAGTCCAGCCCAGGGTCATCACATGTGGTTGCCGCAAGCCCGCCGGCCGCTCCTTCGTCGACTCTGCCGGCCGCGCCGTTCTCAAGCCCGCCGGCCTCCGCATACTCTAGGCCGCGGCACACTCTAGGCCACGGTGTGTGACGCTGTTTCATTGTGAAAGCGAAACTACTTTGTTTGGCCTTCCAAAAGAGGACATGACTAGAAATCAGTGGTTAAGTTATATTTACAACACTGCTCCAGAACAGTTTAACCCAAATATTCAGATGTGTCCAGCGCATTTTATGGAGGACTGTTTCCTGATCCTGGGAGAGTAGACTACAATGCCGGCTGTTCTGACTCACAGACTGTAAGTACGTTTTTTCATATTTAAAGAATTTGAACGCGTAAAAAGACAGTATAAATCATTATAATCCATAATTATGTCCCCACTGGATGCAACAAATGCCTTGTTTATAATGGGTTTTAATGTTAGCTGGCCAATCAGAGCACACCTCGCTTTTCAGACCAATGAGCTTTGTAAAAAGCATAGAGGAGAAACAATAATGTACAGTATGTGGAAAATAATGTGTTTTTTGAACCTTAAACCACATACACATACACATATCATTACACCAAATACACAAAATAATGTTTTTTTTAGCAGCATCATATGACCCCTTTGAAGAAAAATAAAGTGAATTTCATGGGGCCCTAAATTAAACGTTGGTTTGAAAGAATTTATGAAAAAAAAACAAGTTATTTACATTCTCAAAGCATTTCCTTCCATAATAATGGTAAATGAATATTATGATAAATATTGCTGTGATATGAAAAAAAATATTGTCATAACATTTCTGGCAATATTACCCAGCCCTAATTTAAAATTTTGTCATGAAAAGTGCTGAAAATTAAAATGAAAGAAAGTGAAAAAAATGAAAAATAAAACACAAATTAAATAATTGAATATGCACATACTGCATATAAACTTGTCTTGCTAAGATTTAAATCATAGAATAAATAAACCAAAAGGTTTCATTTAAAGGGCATTAATTAAGTAAAGCAGCTGTCAGCTGTGATTGGACAGGGCAAAAATTGGGCTAGTTTTCATTCCTTTTGGGTGGGTTTTGAGTCAACTTTGGGCTGGAAATTTTTCTGGGACCTGGCAACCCTGTCAATGTGTGCACAGGACGGATATTAGCAGATCGACTATAGATAGCGAGAGATGCCAGATAAAAAAATTTTTTTGGAGGAACAAAACAGAAGGGTAACGATCAGGCAGGAGGTAGGACCCACGTAAATATTGGAGCAGCTTTCCAGCGGAGGAGAGGACTCAAGGAGAGGGAAGGCCTGGAATCGGGACGCCGAGGTGAGTTACGTTGAATTACCACACGCATCGCTTTCACTTATTGATGACATCATACCTTCGGCCGGCAGGCATACCAGATTCCGGCATTGTTGCTGCCAGGGTTGTGTATGTACGTGTGGGCCGGAGTTATCAAAATAGGGGCGAGGTCCTGTTGGGGTACGGGCGTGCTTGTTTTGGTGCTTTCAAATATCGTTTGGCAAAATTTGCTTAGTGTACCTTTAAATGAGATGGAAAATATATCCATATATTACCTAACCCCACAGCCCCATCTAATGGTATTGTGGTGAAAATGTTTCTCCTTTATTTAAGCCATTACACAACATCTTAGTGTAACACTTACTTGATTTATGGAATGTCACTTACATTCTCATTGAAATGGACCTTCCCTTTCCAACAGTGTGAAAGATACAGCAAAGGTGTTATTGATGGCTCTGCCTGTAGCAGCCTCTGTGAAGAAAGCTCACTGTATTTTGGAAGGTGCCTCTCCACCAAACCAAACAATCAGGTTTGACACTAACACACTCAACCATAGGCCCTAAAACAGAATCCAATCATGCTCCTGGAAGGCACCTTCAAGAAGAGTCTAGCACTAATTAAACTCACCTGAACTAGCTAAATAAAGTTCTTTAGAATTACTAGAAACATTCATGCAGGTGTGTTGAAGCTGAACTCTGAATGAAGGAGGCTTCTCTATTGGCACTTTTCCACTGCATGGTACGACTCTGCTCGGCACGGCTCAGTACGCTACAGCACGGCTCGTGTTTCCTGAAAAACGTTTTCATTCCGCGTTGCCCCATCAAGCTCTCGCTGGATCTGCTCTTCTGCTATCAACAAGAGGAACATCTGTACTTCCTCAACAGACAATGAAACAGTCACTTTTTGGTTGTTAAAAAAGGTGCGCTTGTTCAAAACAGTTGCGTTCGATCCTTCGCTGGCTGTGCTGATTTAAATTTAGCGGTTCTGTTGTGTTTGTGTCGCAAGTTCAGTGACGCAGGTAGTGACGATTCTCTCCGGCCAATCCATGATCAGCAGAGTTTACACGTCACGTTTTGGTAACGGTACGGTTCACTTGGAACCTCAACCGAGGTGGTACTAAAAAAAGTACCAGGCACTGTACCCAGTGGAAAACCCCCCAAAAGTGAACCTTACCGTGCCGTACCATGCAGTGGAAAAGCGCCATATGAGAGGGATTGGACATCCCTAAAACCACATACATCTCAGTACTGTAATGATGACAGTGTGTTCCTCTGTTGCTCTCAGGTCTATACAGGCAGCTGGGGTGATCATGACGGTGTCATCAAGTGTCAACTGAGTGACATCCTGCACTATGAGCTGGGAGAGGAGTTGGAGCCAAAAAAAGAGGTTGCACTCTTTGACAAACCCACTCGAGGAACCTCTGTTGAGAAGTTCAAAGAGATGGTTGCCAGTCATTTGAAGGTTTGGATGCTTTTTTTGGTTTTAGAAAATCATTACCGCTCATTAAAGGTCCTAATCACAGCACTGTTTGCATTGTTCGGCACTCAGTTCTTTAAAGGAAAGCCTCAAAAATGTCACCAGAGAGAGGTCTTGTCACTAGTTATGGCAGTTTGATTAAAAAATAAATAAAGTATGGAACGTGCATGGCATGGATGAATTGTCCTTAAATAGATCAATAACGTGCATTTAGAATTTCCACTTCAGGTTGACTTTAAATAAACACAGTGCCTGTAACTTTCGCAAGTCATGCTAAAATAGTGCAGCATTGTAGAGAATTTGCCTTCAAGTGTTTGTTTAACCTAACCAAATTCACTTCTCATGCCATTCCTGCTTGCAATTAAAGTTCTCACATTCTTGGAAAACCTGGAAGGATGAGGATGTTTTAAAAGTGTGATTTTTTTCTGTCAGATTAATAAAACCTTACAAGGTCATTGTTATAGTTAGTACATATTTTTTCTAGTTTATAACTATACTCATTTCTAAAGTATCTATATTAAATTATTTTTAACCATGCTTATCCAGTCATTTCAAATAACTCATGGAAAAGTCATGTAAATTCATTGGTCACGACTTGTGGGAATGCTTTTACTAAGGTATGCAGAAAAAAAAGCAGCAAAATGGAAAGTGTTGCTTGCCTCACTATTGTACTTTGTTTTTGAATCTTTGGTTTTGTTTATGAAGTGTCAAATATGAACGGTGCTTGTGTCCATCTGAAACAAATGTTCTGAAAACACTTGTCAATTTGTGCTGGAGGCGAGCAGAAATTAGGTATGCATTTATCTCTCTACTTGCTGTACATCAGTCACGCTTATCAGGAAATTAAGTGAGCACACACTGTTCCAAGTGCCACCCTAAGCCCTCGCGGTCTTCCTCTGAGTCCACACTTATGTGAAGTAATGCAACTCTGACTAAGTCTGTAAGTTTTGATTAAGTACACGTCAAGGACACATAACTCAATGCTCAAATGCATTCTTCTGAAACTTAAAATGGTGAATTAGCGAACATGCACACGTGGTGGCCATAGTAAGTCCACAGGACCACAAGTTCACTTGAAGTGTGCCATTTGGGACTGGGCCTCACACAATTTGACCAAATAATTTAATTAATAGCTGTTCACTCCTACTATTTAATATTATTGCGTATCTGCAGCAAACTGTACGGCTAGTCCAGCTTTTAAAAATGGACAGGTGCACACCAGAGTTTGAAAAACAGCATTCATATCTTTTTGTTTTATCATCTCTTTCGTGCTCAAACTCATGTTATATTTATCATCTCTAACACAACTCAACCAGGCCTTGCCTCCTTATATTTTTTTGCTTATGCTTTGGGTGTGAATTATTTAAATGAGGGGTATTGTGACATGAACGCTCCCGGAAGAAAACTCAGGACTATTATCAAGGCATTTGAGGGAGTTTAGAAACAGTGCTTACTGATATAGAGAATAACTCCCTTTGGATTGGACTATGTGCTTTATAACTCTGCAGGTCTTTTTCATGCAGAAACAGCAACATTACCTACTAAAGGAAGTTGAAAATGTAAAAAAGCATTATAGGAGCCCTTTAAAATGGACTCCCTTATGATTTCCAGGTGTTTACCAAAGTTTGGAAATGACCCAAGTGCTAGTGTGAAAGCACTCTTATGGGCTTTGGCATTTAATTTTTTCACTGAAATCAGTTGACATCAATTTCATACAATTGGATGTGTATGAAATCATAAAATCATAGCAAATTCTTTGTTTTGTTTCTACAGGCAAAAGTTGGAGAGCAAGCCAACCTCTCCAGTTTGGTAAGCATGATTCTTTCAGTGGCAGACAGCAATAAAGACGGCCACATCTCTCTGCCAGAAGCCAAGTCCACATGGGCTTTGCTGCAACTCAACGAGGTTCTGCTAGTAGTGGTGCTCCAGGACCGAGACCACACACCTAGACTGTTGGGCTTCTGCGGGGACCTGTACGTGGTGGAGCGGGTGCCTCACACTCCCCTGTACGGGCTCAGCCTGCCGTGGCCCATGGAACTTTGGATTCCTACGGGCATGCGGCGAAACATGGACCAGTGGTTCACGCCTTCCTGGCCACGCAAGGCTAAAATCTTTATCGGCTTGCTGGAGCTTATAGAAGACATCTTCCATGGTACCTTTGGGAGCTTCTTAATGTGCGACATGAGAGCCAGTACTTTTGGTTACACCGATCGCCATGACCTCAGGCTGGTGGACGGGCGGCGCGTAGTAGCTGAGGAGGCCTTCAAACAGGCCATGATCCTTCAGCATTGCGAGGACGACGGGGACTGCGTCTATGGTGTGGACTGTAGGACTTTGTGCGACCGCGCAGAACACCGCTGCACGGCTGAGGTGGCTCAGCCCAACCTGGCCAGGGCTTGCGGAGCACTGAAGGATTACCTCCTACGAGGAGCTCCGGTCCATCTACAGGAAGAGCTGGAGAAGCAGCTGTACGCCTGCATGGCTCTCAAAGGTTCAGCCGAGCAGATGGAAATGGAGCACTCGCTCGTTCTCAATAACCTCAAGACACTGCTATGGAAACAGATCTCACACACCAATGACTCCTGAAGAGAAATGAAGACTCACTGGTGACAACATTCAGATTCTTGAATGTCTTCTGAAGCACTTCAGGCCATTGTGAATCTGGCTGGCGATTAAAATGCTGGTAGCAACGTGGCTGGAAAATAGACTGATGGCAATATTCATTGCTGCCTTGATACGGTTTAAGTTTTTTTATGACGAAGGTAGAATTAAAACCATGAGGAGGAGGACTTAAGGAGTAATGTTCACTTCTTAGTTTCGTGTTTTTTTTTTGTTTTCACACACAATTGATCAGTTGTCATGTTTATTTTACACTTCCTTCAGATGTTATGAAGGAGCAAATGACCCTTAATTTTGCATCCATTGTTGGATGTTAACATAGAAAGCTAAGGAATGCACTAGCCACTGACTGTGGTTGTGTAAGTCTCCTATTGTAATGTTTGTCACAAGAGCACAGCAAAAAGAGCCATAAAAGAAATGATTTTGAAAATGGACATAATCAAATGCCTTGATATGCATGTTGCCAGTGAGTGTGCGTTTTTTAGTTTGATTATTGTGGGTGAAAATACCTCATTCCTTTTACTTGGACAATTCTTGGAAATGGTCAGACTATGATCTGAAGGTAACAGATTGCAATAAGGTTAAATTTGTTGTAATATTTATAACAAATTTATAATACAATACTTTCAAAAGCATTAGTCTAATGTTAATTTATATATATGTACAAATACATTTACACCATCTCAAGTTGTATAATTTAATGTATTACATTACCTTAAAATAATGAATTACCTTAGAATAATATTTAGAAGTTAACATTAACCTAGATTAACAAATGCTGTAAACTGTTTATTAGTTTGTGATACCTAATGCAGTAACTAATGTTAATGAATTTAGCCTTATTGTATAGTGTTAAGGCAGCTCACACTACACAACATTTGGCTGGATTTCCAAGGTTTCTGACAAAACGTAACCCTGAATCGCGGCCAAATTAGTTTAGTTTATTTGTTTACAGGGGAAATGCGCATTAATAAACATACAGTGCACAGCATAAATGAGTACACCTCCTCTAAAACTTAACAAATTCAGCAATTACTCTTTACTTCGAAGACATGTTAGGGTTCTTTGGAGATGTAATGTTCCAACAAACTTGCTTAAACTCATTTGAACTCTTCCAGGGCCCAGATTTACAAAATGGGGACTTCTGGGAATCCATACTCTGGTCTCAAGAGACCAAGTCAATCATTTCGGATCCAAAAGCATCCAAAATGTTCTGGTGTTGCTAGAGGAGGAGTACAGAGAGAAGTGCCTGGTTCCCACAGTGGCATTGAGTGGTTGTAAAGCTCTTCTATTGGTATGACTGAGTGCTGAAGGTGTGAGGGAGTTGTGCTTTATCAAAGCTGGCATGAATTCACACACTACTGTGTGATGTAATACAAAAACTTGAAACAGAAGATGCTACCCTCCCCTCATTCCCTGCATTATTGGGCATTTTTCAGCATTACAATGAATATATTCATTCTCCCAAGGTGAAAATCCTTCAGTGGACATGTATTTCACTCAATCTTAAAGGGGTCATATGATGCGATTTCAATTGTTCCTTTCTCTTTGAAGTGTTACAAGCTCTTGGTGCATAAAGAAGATATGTAAAGTTGCAAATACTCAAGTCTCAAATCCAAAGAGATATTCTTTATTAAGGTTAAGAGTCAACCACGCCTACCTAAAACGGCTTGTTCTAACACGCCCCCACATGTCTACATCATGATGTGGGAGGAATTGCATAACACCGCCCAAATGTTCACGCAAAGAAAGGCGGCGTAACTTTTACTCTCGCTGTAGTATTGTTGCTGCCGCTATGTCATGAAAATGCTGTGTGTGTCGTTGTGAAAGCAAAACTACTTTGTTTGGCCTTCCAAAAGAGGACGATATTCACTTCGTCATGCCTAGAGCCGATCCGTGCTGGACGCTGAGGAAATCAACTTCGCACTGTGGATCACCAGATCGGCTTTCACCGTGGACGAAGCGGAGTCCAGCCCAGGGTCGTCACGTGTTGTTGCCACAAGCCCGCTGGCCGCCGCTCACTCTAGCCCGCTGTGTGTTTCGTTGTGAAAGCGAAACTACTTTGTTTGGCCTGCCAAAAGAGGACACGACTAGAAATCAGTGGTTAAGTTGTATTTACAACACTGTTTCAGAACAGTTCAACCCAAATATTCAGATGTGTCCAGCACATTTTATGGAGGACTGTTTCCTGATCCTGGTAGAGTAGACTACAATGCCGGCTGTTCTGACTCAGACTGTAAGTACGTTTTTTACATTTAAAGAATTTGCCACTGATGATTCAAACGCGAGTTTTGAGCAGTGTATAGTGCTTGTTGTTTGTCATTTCTCTGATCACAAATGAAGACATGGTTTATTTTGTTTACAATGTTTCAATTTTTCCATCTTTCCATGAATTATATTAATTATTAGTGATCATTAATAAAATACATCTTTTATATTTATTCAGAAGGGGTGTACTCATTTATGCTGTGCACTGTAACTGTAAATGTGCCAGAATTAGCCAAAAAGGCTACTTTTCATCTGTAGACCCTTGACAGAATGTTAAAAAGTCACCCTAAAAACAGAAACAGAGCATCTTACACACATATACACATCTACAAAGAAAAGGGAGTAAAAAGTATAATACTGAAAAAAATACAGATACATGAATGCACAATAAAAGTTACTACTAAAATACAAATATTAGTAGTTCTCTAGACAAAATAGAATGTAAGGAAAAGGAGATAGAGATGGCGACAGGAGAAAGCAACATAGCCAAGAGCAATTAGTACAAAGAAGCCTACTTTCAAGAATACAGTACTAATGTTGACAGTGCTGAGTGCTGCATTTTTTAAAATGAATATGAAAAGAACCATAAGTATCTAGTCTTCTAATTGTTGATGGGATGGAGTTCCATTCCCTTGCAGCTTTGACTGAGAATACAGACTGACTACATTTACATCTTTTGAGAGGAATAATAGTCCCCTCTTTCCCCACACCTTGTAGACTGGTGAGCAGTTGTTCAAATATTCACAAACTGTTTTAATGGTAAAGTCAGGCTATGAATAGTCTTAAACAGTAGACAAATATGTACATATTTGATCAGGTTATCCTTGACCAAATGTCTTGTACTTTGTGCACCTCATCAACGTTGTGTTGTGTAGTATGCGGTCTGCTATGTCAAGATAAGAAAATTTGTGTAGTGTAAACACCACAGCAATTCAGGTAGTCTTACAGTTCTGTTGTGTGAGCTTGCCCTTATTGATCTGAATGTTTACAAAAGTGAGTCTTGTAAATGATGCTGGTAGGCCCTTCTCAGCCATGGAAGTTCAAAACATTTATCATTTTGGTTTGTTGGGTTCCTAATTTTTGTCTGGTGAAAACTATTTTGATATGTTTTTTTTTTTTTTTTATCTAAAAACCGTATGAAATGTTCATCACAGTCAAGATTCTTGATGTACTTATGAATGAAGAGATTAAAAGGTGCTTGATGTTTTTTTATCAACCATTTTTTTAGTGGGATGATTCAGATTGTATGTCGTCAGACTGCTTCAGTTTTGTGTATTCATAAATCACTCTGCTGCTGATTAAGAGTTAAATAGAGATTTTTATAAGATTTGATTGCATGACTTTGCACATTAAAAATGTTTCAAATAATATCCCAAATGCATCTTCATTGTCAAATCAACATTTTCTCATCTTCTACTCTACCAAAGACCACAAACACACTGTATTCTTTCCAAATGATTTATTTGGAAGCTTTCTTTGGAGCAGTTGACACTTAATTTCTTTAGTCGTCTGCAGCAGCGTCCTGTGCCCGGAGGAAGCTGGCTTTTTTCTGGGCTACTCGGTCCTTCCTCTGGGCCAGAGTCAGCTTGGCACGGTTCCACCTAACAACACACATATTCATCAGTGATGAGAAAATTAACATCTCATGTGGTCAGAATAGTCAAAAAAAAAAAAAAGGTAAATATAAACATCTGACATGTAAGTGTTATAAATAGTAGCTACAGCATATTTGCATCATGTTAAGCATCACCATTGAGATCTTATGGGAAGACTCAAGACTCAAACCTTTATCTTAGTCAACACCACTATTTGTTTTAAGAGCTACATGTCCAACTGTAATAAAATAACATTTATACAGTTTTGCCATCAAAACTACAACTTGCCAACACTGTCAAGTTTCATGGCAATATCAATTCCATGACAGTCAGTAGGCAGAGCAACCCTTAGATTAAAATCTGAAGAAATGATAGAAGCCTGAAAATGCACCTCTTCTTCTTGACTTCTCTCTTGGGCTTCTTCTCATGAACTGGGTTCTCACGGATGGAAGCATGGGCCTTTTTGTACATCTCTTCAACCTGCAGGAACCAGATAATCATATAACAATAAGTGAAGGTAAAGCACTAGATTTACAATAAATGAAGAAAATATTTTCAAATATTAAACTGTATGTATCTGCAATACAAATGAATGACATTTAGCCACCAGCATCATGCCACAAATAATGTGCATCTATAAATGATACAGTATTTGGTGGACATGACACTTTCTTGTATTATTTACATTTAGTCATTTAGCAGAAACACTTTCTTGTATCACATCTGCACCACCAAAAGCAAACAAATGTTGCCAGTAAAGTGATCCAGAGTTTCTTACAGAGTCCGGTGTGATGCCGTTCTTGATGAAGCGGGAGAACTGCTTCTTGTACTGCTCCTCGTCCTCTTCCATCAGATAGCTCATGTACTCTGACACATTCTGGCCCATGATGTGCTTCCTGTGCACCTCCGCGTTAAACTCCTTACTTTCAGAGTCGTAGCCTGGGAACCGTTTAGTGCTGAGAAAGAAAGCTGTAATGTCAATATTCCCATAACAATGACAAAGATGAGACATAAAAGCAAAAAATAAAGCAATCTCTGCAAAAGCTCAAAAAGCTCAAATAAGTAAGCTGCCTACACAACATGCCTCATAAAGAAACAATTTGATGGTAGTAGGGCAGTGTGATTTGTCACATTTTAGTTGTAATTTAGATTTTTAGCTTCCAACAATTAAAGGGGTCATATGATTCTTTTTAAAATATTATTATTTTGTGTAACAGAATATGTTGACATGCTTTAATGTTCAAAAAACACAAATACTGTACATTATTGTAGGTCCTCTATGCCCCGCCTCTCTCAAACACTTTGTTTTCTACAAAGTCCCTCCTTCCGACAAGCGCAGTCTGCTCTGATTGGCCAGCTGATCCAGTGCATTGTGATTGGCCGAACACCGCAAACACGCGTCGGAAATGTAACGCCCCTTACCATAATCGCGTGACAGACACAGTGATGAAGCTGGTATGTGTGCACCAATAATTCTGATAATCTGTCGGATAAGGGCCGGACTAGGGCATATGTTTGAGGCCCGTGCAGGGTTCTGCTCAGTTTATTTGGTAGCAAACTCAATACTCATATATGCACGAGCGCACTTTGGATGTGACTGCGCACCGCCTCCCCAGCAAACACGTTAATGTTGGGCCCAAATGGGTTTCACATGGGCTACAGGGGTACAGAGTGGGCATGGGCATAAAATGGGCATCTTATCTGGGGCCCACTTGGGTGACCCAGCTAGGACCCACATGGGTGAACCCAGATGGGCTCCCCATGTGGTTCCTAGTTGGGTAATTAATGGGAAATTTGTGCATGGGCTCAAAATGGGCTACACATGGGACCCTATTTGTTTGATCAAATATACAAGTGCAAACGTAATTAATCCCATATAGGGTGATTACATGGATATATATAGTGCACACGTGTCTTTAAAATTATTTTTGTTGTTGTTTTGACACTTGGATTACTTAATCAACATCTAAAATTTACCTGCATTTGTACACAATTTTCCACTGACATTTAGCAAAAAAAATGCAGCCACTTTAATTGTGCTGACAACTTTCTCGCGAGATCCCATCCCCCCACCACCTCTCCTTCTCTCTTGATCGAGATGCTTCAGCACTTCACAGAACGATCGGCGTATGACATCAAACTACCGCGAGACGCAGCCCCTCCTCGATCTGCAGGGGACAGATCCCCCTGATTTCATTCAGCATTTCCCATCCCCCACCCGGCATGCGCTGAATCACGCCGGCGCAATTATTCACTAACCTCTTTGCTGTAATTTTCGGGAGGAGAGGGGACGTTTGCCATCAGTGTATCCAAGGTAAGAATTACAATTTTAAAACTTAAAATGTTGAGCATGTAAATATATTGTTTACAAACCATAATGTTAACCGAAACATAGTTTGGCTTTTTGTCAGTTAAAATTTAGACATCATACACAGCTCGCGCCATATTTTCCTCTTATTCCTAGCGCCAATGTCTAAACGAAAATGTCTTTGTGTTCTCTACGCCCTCTAAAAGTTAAAGACACTAAAAAAAGCTCATACTTAAACTGCAAAGTTTGGCACCCGGCTGTGTGCTCACGATACAGGAAGATTACAACGATGAGGTCAAATGGCTTATATAGCAGAGAAGCTAGTGTAAGCTAATCTAGTGTAAATAAGGTAGCCTGGGACAGATGTCGATTTGAAGAGTAAACAATAAGGCTGTTGTACTTTTAACAATACTTCTTACAGAAAGTAATCAGACGGTCTCAGATGTTGATGCAATGGAGCAGCAATTGGCAGACCCTACCTTCCAGAAAGTTGTAAATGTACAAGTTGTAATGGTCATGTTCAAATTATTCCAATGAAACCTTGCTTAATAAAGCATGCAGAATACATGTTCTGAAGTTGTTACAAGAAATAAAGTTTTTCTGGAGCTTAAAATGAACTTTTTTAGATAGTTTTTTTTATAAAGTTGTAAATGTACAAGTTAAAATAGTCATGTTTAAATTTTTCCAAATAAACTTTGCTTAGAAGCTTGAAGTACTGGTTTCTGTTTATTGAATACCTTTACAATTTTAGTGGATTTAATGTAATGTTTTGGTTTAGGGGTTTAACGTAAAATAAGGTAACCCAAACAGACAAATATATTAGCCCATATGTATACCTGTTGTGGCCCAAGAGACCTACATAAGACCTAGTTGTGTCCCATCTCTAACCCATGTAGGCACCAAATGGGAGCTACCTGGTTAACCCATATGGGCCCTATATGGAGCCCATCATCAGCCCATCTGTGCTAACCCATGTGGGGCCACCATGGAAACTGAGGACAAAATTAGCTGGGTCTCAGTTGGGTAGCCCAGGTGGGCCCCAGATATCAGCCCAGTTGCAACCCCTATGGGCCCCACATAGGTGTGTTGGCTGGGTCTGGAGCGCGCGAGTACCGAATGGCTTAAAAAGACGTGCAAATAAATAATAAAATTTTCTGACGATGCAACAATGACCCGATTAGCCAAGTGACTATTCTGTCAACTGTCCCAAAACGCGAATGAAAGTTGTATCACAGCGTGCAGCGGCTCTTGTAGCGCAGACAAGATGCGCCGATGTGAAGCCGTTTGAAGAAAAAAGTCAAAGAGAGAAGACGCGCACAGCTGAATCACTCACGCTGTTTTCAAATGACTGATTTGATCAGTCTGTGTGGACTGGACTCAGTCTGTAGGTTTGATTATTTACTCATCAAACCTACATGCTATAGGCTATTGAATAAATGTGTGAAATCCATCATTTTAAAGTCAAAAGCTGCGGGAATGAGTAAAACTATGCGATATAGCCTATGCGCAATCCCGCACCGAAATTCAGGACCTGATTAAACCCAATTCTATTATACAGAGTTTTGTGAAATAGATTTCAATGACTTTCCCAAAACTTTCTGGGTTTATTTATTTTTCCAAAACTTTTCCAGGCCTGGAAATTGGTGTTTTAAAATTCCATGACTTTTCCAGGTTTTTCATGACCGTACAAACCCTGCCTAAATGCATCTACTTTCGGAAGGCCAAATAAAGTGCTTTTGCTTTCGCCTAGAAACACACAGCGTCTCCCTGACATGGCTGCTTCAACACTAACTGCGGTTACTGAAACCACGCCTTCTTTCTTTGCGTGAACATTTGGGCGGCATTATGCTAATATTGCCACAGTGAGGTAGATATGTGGGGGCGTGTTAGAACGAGCCGTTTTAGGGGGGCGTGGCAGAGTCTTAACTTTGATAAAGAATATCTCTTTGGTTTTGAGACTTTAGTCTTTGCAACTTCAGAGATCTTATCTATGCACAATCAGCTTGTAACACTCCAAAGAGAAAGGAAAACTTGAAATCGCATCATATGACCCCTTTAAAACACGACAAACAAGATAAAACAATTATTGATTAATTTAAAGAGGTGCTTTTTACCCATCATTAAAAGCCCAAACTTAAAGTCCAAATCAAACGTCCCAGTCATAATATGTAGTCTCATGCAGGACATGTTTGATATTAAAAAGAGTTATAAAAAGTAGACTAAGCCACAAAAGAGAACTTGTGCTGTTCCCCAGGCAGGACAAGTGAAGTAAAATTTGGGCCTTGAATATTCAAATAGACACAGTCGGTTGAACAAACAGTTGGGAAAGAAATCCAATGTATGACAGCTAATTAGATTCAAGCATTCGGTCTTCGTGACAGCAGCCTGCAATATACCTGCTGCCGTCTGTGTTGGAAAATCACTCACTGCTCTGGACTGAATAACTCTAGTAGCTTTAATATACTGCTAGATTAACTTGCATAAAAAAACTTAAAGCATTGTTTATTCTATTTGTTTTTATTATTATTAATTATTATTAACATAGTACAATATTTTAATATAAATGCATATTTGCTGAATGTCAATGGTATATCATTTAAACAAACCAGCTTTCAATGCAAAAACACTTAACTGAGTGCATGGTTGGTTAGTGTTTACTTCCTTTTTAGTCATGTTTGTAACAATTTTGCCAAATTTAAACTGCAAATGTGGCACAGAAGTGCTTCTGAAGGGACATTTCTGTATTTGTGAATCAAGAAATTGCTATATAAAGAATAAATCTATATTTTTTCAAATTGAATCATTTTCTAAATAATTATTTCTAATTAAGAAAAAATGTAAATTAAATATAAATTTCACTGCAGTAATTGCTATTTACTATCCTATCCTACTACCAATGGTAGTGCAGACAGTGAATCTGATCTACATTTAATTGATGTCAAAATGCCTATTCTGATAAGTAAACTTTTTTGGTGGTATTTTAGAGGTCATTAGTGACATCAGGCCATCAGTACAGATAATATTTTTGTGGACAATATTTAATGTTTTCAAAAAGATTTTTTAAAGCACCCAAAATTCCTGAATCAATTATCCACAGTCTAAGCTTTGCAAACTGGGAAAATAAACTACATGTACTGACCTGTGAGGGATGGACAGTCCTCCATCCACTGCTCCTTTGAGAGCTCCAAACACTTTGTTCCCTGTGGTGGTTCTGGCGAGTCCAGCATCCAAGTAGCATGTAAATGCCCCTGGCTGGCCATCAATGCTTTCCACATTAAATTCGTCGCCAGTTACCTCAACCTGGCCTTCGTAAACGTTATCCAGACCAAACTTATTCAGCAGCTGTAAGCAGAAAGCAAGTCTGAGTATGATTATACTCTGAGATGTGAACGGTACCAGACATTCATAATTGATGAGGACATTTACCCTGCGTGCACACAGTAAACCGGTGCAGTAGGCAGCAGCATAGTTTGTCAGTCCAACAGCAATGCCATACTTTGGCAACTCGTGAGAGTAAGCAGCGCAGACGATCGCGTCGCCTTCAATTTTGGCATATGCGATCTGAGAAAGATGCAAGATCATCCTGATACATTAAGCAACACAATGGTAATTAATAACATTTTAGTAACGGTGGCAAAGATGACATGGCAGTAGTTGTACCTGGCAAACAATATCCCTGTTGGAGAGTCGAACGATCATCCTGTACTTCGGTGTGTTGTACTTGTTCTTGTCTTGAATGACAAGTCGCTTGCGGGCAAAGTAGTCAGTTTTTCCCTCTGAAATGGTCAATTATGTTAGTCAACTGTTGAAAAAACAATCTAAGATGGCTTGCTGGTCCAAGATGTGTTTTATCCACTTGAGACCACCTTACTGACTAGCTAAAAACCAGTATGGTCAGGCTGGCAGACCAGCATAGGTTGTTTTGAGAAGTTTTTACAGCAATAATTAGGCCTGTCGCAATAATCAATATATCGACATATCGCGCAATATATGTACATGACCGCAATCATTTTTGGTGACGCAATATATCGACCATTACATTTACTTAAAAATTAATGTCCCTATGTTTTGTACATTCCACTTGCGCCTGTGTCTTTTGCAACTTCTTGTACATAACGTGGTGTAGTCATGAGGTGCTAGTTCACATTTAAAAAATGCTTCTACAAAAAAAGTTTCATCTGCAGATATGGTCTTGTTTAGAGATCTGTGCCTTTGTGCATTCGGACATCTGACCAGTGGTGGGCCGTCAGGGCCAGCAAAGCCTTCTCTGCTGATCTAAATCACTGATTTAGATTTAATATATTTTTTCCATGAATGTGTATTAAATTATTTCTAATAGTCTATTCTCTTCAGTTCATAGCTTTTCTCTTGGTTGCACTGCTTCCAGCAGTGTATGTTTATATTAGAGCTTTTATCCAATCATATTTCAGCAATCGTGTTGCCAGGGTCAAAGAAATCTGCCTTAAGGCCTTCAGAATCCTCAGTGCAGGCGTCTGTTAGCTTAAATCAACGAAACCGTTGCTTTAACCAATCAGATTTCAAGTTGGCAGCACCAGGGCCATCTAGCTGGCTAACGATAATGTCAGCATTTTCCCGTCCTTTGATTGGATGGTCAGCATACAAGCTAGCAAACAGCATCACTGTAAATCATTTTATTAAAACTTAGAAAAACTTTTATTACTGTTCCTCAGGTTTAGATTTTCAGTGCATTTAGAAAAAAATATTTGCCTACTATATTTAGTATATCTAAAAACAGTAGTCCTAATGACTGCGAAAAACAACCACACACACACACCTCCTCGGCACCGGCTCTGTGAAAGACTCGTGAAGGTGAAAAAATACTAGAGTATGGTAGGTTCATTTTCGACTCTTTTATCGCTTGATGCGTTGTATGCTGATGTTATTTGCGCGATATAAAGCCAGGTTTAAGTTTCCGTAAGAATATCTCAGTTTCCCGAGTGGAGATGTATTAACCGGTCTTTTCCTCCGGCCGCAGCGCCACTGGCAGAGGCAGACCAGCGGGGAGATGAGAGTCACAGAGGTACGTTAAAACACAT
>NW_015506391.1:249242-253345 GCF_001515645.1 Sinocyclocheilus grahami
AATAGTCTATTCTCTTCAGTTCATAGCTTTTCTCTTGGTTGCACTGCTTCCAGCAGTGTATGTTTATATTAGAGCTTTTATCCAATCATATTTCAGCAATCGTGTTGCCAGGGTCAAAGAAATCTGCCTTAAGGCCTTCAGAATCCTCAGTGCAGGCGTCTGTTAGCTTAAATCAACGAAACCGTTGCTTTAACCAATCAGATTTCGAGTTGGCAGCACCAGGGCCATCTAGCTGGCTAACGATAATGTCAGCATTTTCCCGTCCTTTGATTGGATGGTCAGCATACAAGCTAGCAAACAGCATCACTGTAAATCATTTTATTAAAACTTAGAAAAACTTTTATTACTGTTCCTCAGGTTTAGATTTTCAGTGCATTTAGAAAAAAATATTTGCCTACTATATTTAGTATATCTAAAAACAGTAGTCCTAATGACTGAACAACCACACACACACACACCTCCTCGGCACCGGCTCTGTGAAAGACTCGTGAAGGTGAAAAAATACTAGAGTATGGTAGGTTCATTTTCGACTCTTTTATCGCTTGATGCGTTGTATGCTGATGTTATTTGCGCGATATAAAGCCAGGTTTAATTTTCCGTAAGAATATCTCAGTTTCCCGAGTGGAGATGTATTAACCGGTCTTTTCCTCCGGCCGCAGCGCCACTGGCAGAGGCAGACCAGCGGGGAGATGAGGGTCACAGAGGTACACTTTTCTTCATCGTCCTGTATGAATTATTTTAATGTTACTTGCTCACTTTCCTAGTAAAGCTGTGCTAAGCAGTATTTTCCTCCCGCAGTGCGCTGGCAGACCGGCGGGGAGACTCGTGAAGACGAAATAAAATAAGAGAACATTAAATTGTTAGATCAACTTTAAAGCACATGTAATCACCTTAATTGTTTTATACCAATGCTATCTGTAAGGTATAAATGCGTTTGGGTGAATAAATGTCTGTAAGAACATCGGATGGACTGTATTTGTGTGATTTTGTTAGGTTAATGTTTCAGCTACAGATGATGCGTTGCGCAATTGTTAATTGTTTTTTTTCTTTAGTAATGGCATTCCTTCTCGCTACATAAGATACCTGTCTGTTATGTAGTGCCCTGTTATACTGCATTACTGTGTAATATTTATGGTTTCTATAGCCGTGGCATCATTATGATGGTATGAAGAGATGGATTAATTCATGTAGGACGCCACTGAAGGCCTAGGTGTGAAATGCACGGCCCGCCACTGCATCTGACTGCTAAGTAGGGATTGTGTTTTTCAGCAATAATGCTGTGCACCCTTAATTTACAGAGAAAAGAAGATCAGGGAAAAATCTGTAGATGGAAAAAAAATCTCCATACAAGTTCTTTGTGCATTTTTCTTTTTTTCTACTTGTTACTTTGCACTTTTTGTTAGAAAATGTTTATTTACAATTTATTCAGGTTTTTTAAGGTATCTAATATTTTGATACTTAATTTCCTTGATCTAAATATTCTTAAAAAATTTAAGTTTGTTGTCATTTGGAAGTGCGTTGGCCTTCTTGCATTATTATGCTGTTACATTATGGTTATATATTCAGTGGCATACAACGGTATTTAAAATTACAATATCACTTATCGCAATTATTTCTGGGGCAATATATCGCACAACAAAAAGTTGTTATCGTGACAGGCCTAGCAATAATACACTCAGGTCATTTCATTGACAAATTAAAATATCCTTCAGTTAAGATAAAGGTACGGAAACACCTCAACATACCTCGCCTCCTCCTGAACTTGACCTGGTATCTCTTGAAATATGCCTTGTTCTTAACCACCTTAACGAAGCCCTGCTCAAAAAAAAAAAAACTATCGTTAAACTGTTGACAAGCATGACTGTCCAAAACAACATATTCGGAAGCAATCTGACACGGTCACATATTGTCATAATCAAGTGATGCAATGCGCTACGTGACAGTAAACCTGAAACTAAATAAAGGAACGAAAATCTAACCAGTGCAAACAAAAACGACTCCAGAGGGAGAAATGTTTATTTTATGCGCTTTCCGTGTCAACAAAATTATTACTTGAGGATTTAGAGAAAAATGTGCCGCTGACGTTCACACAGCGACTGGTCTGATTGACTTCAATCTATAACCATCCCGTCGCTTCAAGTGTTCATCTTTAATGGAAATCGAGCTGAAATAGCGGGAGAGGGGACGTAATGACTAGAACATTGTAGTTTGGTGATTTACTGACCATTTTGTGATCGTTTGTTCTCCTTTAGGTTGGGAGACTGAAGTCGTCAGACTCCGATACTGCTCCCGCTGCACTGTGAAAAGGAAGTTCATGCTGCGCTGCGACCAGAAAATCAAAGCACTCGGAGACAAAAGTGTGTGCTCCTCTAGCGTCCCGGAGGATAGACGGCAACATATTCTAATGCATGAAACTTCAACATTTCATTCAACTGCATAGATAGATAGATAGATAGATAGATTCAACTTCATTATTACAAATGTATAATGATTTATTTATTTAAATACACAGCATGCAAGTTTCAATAGAAATTACATTTAAGTATATTCCAATTTACCATAAATTTAACAGTACACTTTAACCAAATTCCCAGAACACTAGAAGTAATTATGAAATAACAATGTCCAACTTAATTGGGCCAGAAATATAATCCATTTTCATTTAACTGCAATTAACATGCAGTTAAGTGTTAAACATTACATTTATTTGACACTTACATATTACTTTAAAGTACATTGTTGCTCCTGTGGCTCAGTGGTCGAGCATTGCGTTAGCAGCGTGAAAGGTTGTGGGTTCGATTCCCAGAGGACACACATACTGGTAAAAAAAATGTTGCCTGAATGCACTGTAAGCCGTCTGCTAAATTCATTAGTATTCTTATATCGTATTAACGAGTTGCAACTAACAATACCAATAATCAACAATAACAGTACACACTAATAATAAATACATATGAGGGGCTAAATGCAGCCTAAATAGACAATAAAACAAGTGAACACTCGTTAGTAAACGCTTATTTAGTATTTTAACAGCAAATGTCACAGTTTGTAAAGTGTTTAAATGAGTAGTGTGAAATGTGGTGTGAAAATGTTCATATAGTGTTGCAAAGAAACCATAACTACCGTGTGAACTTCCTTAAAAGTGGGGGGGACTAGATGCCACTCAACCTAATGTTGACACACAGTTCTAAAACTTCCTTTCTGCATATCGCTTCTCTGTCAAAGCTGGTCTCACTGGATGAGATTAACAATGTAGCAGATTCCCTTGGAAGGCAAACAGGATGAAGTCCCCAAGGTAAATGTTATCTCTGGGCCTATATTTGTCAGCTAAAAATTATAAAAAGTTGTAAGAGGAAGTTGTTCACTCAAGTCAGGTCACTTTAAAAACAAGCTCCCGAGTCACTGGCAGAGCTCTTATTTTGAGGAACTTTGACCAGTGTGTGAGACTTTGCTATAAAGCGACATGTGATTCTTTTGTCGTTTTGTTGTCCCCCCCCCCCTGCGGTATGTAAGAACCAGGTGTGACAGCTAATGTCACTGGAACAAGTTTGACAGACGAAAGATTTTGTGGAGACATTTGCACCTCCAAATACCAAGAATCCTGCACACTGGTAAAAAATCCCAGTTTTCACTATTATGAGGCCAATGATCCTGTTATAAATGTCATAAAATATGATAAACAATCTAGATGTGATACATGTGCATGAAAATAGCAATGTACTTATATGTATATATTTCATCATCTTCACATATACATAGAAACTAATATATATATATATATATATATATATATATATATATATATATATGTATATGTATATGTATATGTATATATATATATATATATACGAAGAGTTTGGTTCCAAAACGCGATAAATGCTATTTAAAAAAAATAAAGAAAGTTTTTCCGCCAAAATCAGTATTGTATCTGGTCGGTATTGAAAAGTCAAATTTAAATTTTACGCAAAATGCGATATCCGTTGAGTTATTCTGTCATGTTTTCTCCATTTTTTTCCAAACCGCGACAAACCGCGTCTTCCTTTTCTGCAGAATGGATATATCCGCTCAACCAATCACAGCGCACCATTCCACGCACTGTAAAC
>NW_015506391.1:253397-253786 GCF_001515645.1 Sinocyclocheilus grahami
CATTCCACGCAAGTAACAATCAATCACAGCGCACCATTCCACGCACTGTAAACAGTAACAACCAATCACAGCGCACCATTCCACCATTCGTAAACAGTAACAATCAATCACAGCGCACCATTCCACGCACTGTAAACAGTAACAATCAATCACAGCGCACCATTCCACGCACTGTAAACAGTAACAATCAATCACAGCGCACCATTCCACGCACTGTAAACAGTAACAATCAATCACAGCGCACCATTCCACGCACTGTAAACAGTAACAACCAATCACAGCGCACCATTCCACGCACTGTAAACAGTAACAACCAATCACAGCGCACCATTTCACGCACTGTAAACAGAAACAACCAATCACAGCGCACCATTCCACGCACTGTAAAC
>NW_015506391.1:254849-255441 GCF_001515645.1 Sinocyclocheilus grahami
CAATCACAGCGCACCATTCCACGCACTGTAAACAGTAACAACCAATCACAGCGCACCAATCCACGCCCTGTAAACAGTAACAACCAATCACAGCACACCGCACTCTTGACAGTAATAAAAAAAAAAAAAACTCTAGACATCCTAGTTTTCCTAATCTATTTTGTACTTTGTGATCAACAAACAAACAAAAAAATTAGGGCTGCACGATAAATCGCATGTGATTGCATGCGCATCTCGTCAGTAAAGCCGGTTCTGTGAATAGTAAATCTCCATCACGTGCTTTCAGATGGCGCGGCATTTGATACACAGAGCCATAGATCACTGCAATATCGCGTTCATAATCGCAGATTATGCATTCGATTATGAACGCGATATTGAGTAGCTTGTCAGTGTAAGTGTTTTTATTTATGCCATTTATGTTTTTGTTAATACAGCGTATAGCACTAGTCAACTAAATGAATGTAACATGGCAAAGATGAATGCACTTTTGGAAGTTGAATGTAAGGCAAATGTCATTTTGGAATTTCTGTGGTTTAATGTGATATTGTTGTTCATGTATGTTTATGATGAAATTTTCTTTTATTGTTGTAAT
>NW_015506391.1:255886-273424 GCF_001515645.1 Sinocyclocheilus grahami
AAAATCAAAATCTGGATTTGAATTTTTTATGTTATTATAACCTAAAGATGCTATGTGAAAGTTTGAAACAGAAAATAGTGGTTTTCATCTTGACACTTTCTTGTTAAGAAAACACATTTTTACTCAAATTAATCAAAATGGATTTATAGCGTTTTGGAACCAAACTCTTCATATATATATATATATATATATATATATATAAATATTTGTGTGTTTGTGTGTGTGTGTATTTTGTGTGTTTCTGTCATTTAATGATGTTTTAGCTCATTGGAGAGAATTACTCAGTTTCTAAGACATCCTGCTTTGCTTTGAGTGTTACATATGGACTCTTTGACTGTATCATCTCTGTCTCCCTCAACGGGATCTCAGCTCAGTGTGGATGACATGAAGTTACTTGCTAAACTAGAGGAACAGAACAGGTCACTTCTTCACACCCATACCACACTGTTTCCAAGAAACAACAATTTAAACTAAAAAGTTGCACATTACATTACTGATACATCTCTGTTTCCACACTGTGTGCCCAACTTGTTTTCTATAGGTTTAAGATTAGACAACATAATTTCTTTCTTTCTTTCTTTGTTTTTCTTTCTTTCTATTGGCATTCTGCATCAAACAAACCTTTTTATCAGAAGTTTTTTAAATGCTGTGTGTGTGTGTGTGTGTGTGTGTGTGTGTGTGTGTGTGTCATTCATGTTTATCAAACATCTCAAAATAGTGCTTACTAAAAGTATGCTATTTATTTGTCTGTTTATTTATTTGTTTATTTTTTATTGCCATTCAACATGAAACATTATTAGATGCATTTTAAATGCTGATCATGTTGATCATACATCTCAAAACAGAACTTATCAAAAGTAAATTTATTTGTTTTTATTGACATTCAGCATCAAACTTTCTATCAAACATTTTTTTAAGACTGCATGTATATATCATATATTCAGGTTTATCTTACATCTCAAAATATACTTATCAAAAGTATGCTATTTATTTATTTGTTTGTTTAATTTATTTTATTTACCTTTAGCATCAAACCAACATTATTATATATATTACAAATACTTTATGTATATTTAATATATTCATGTGTATCATGCATTTCAAAATAGTACTTATAAAAATAATGCTATTATTTATTTATTCATTCATTCATTCGTTTAATTTATTTTCATATACATTCAGAACAAACATTAGATGTATTTCAAATACTATTTGTATACATTATTAAATTTTTTGTATACACAATGTTTTATATAAATTGATACAGCTTAAATACTCACTTATTTTGGATTATTGTAAAGAATTAAGGTTTTTATAAATGGCAAGGATTAAGTCATTCTTTCCTAATAATTAATCCCTCAGTTCTATTTGGTGTATGAAATTGAGAAGTACACATCATATCTACACTCCTGTTTTCCTCAACAGACTGCTAGAGACTGACAGTAAGTCTATGTACTCTGTGAATGGGGTCCTGCGAAGTCCCACCTCACCCAAAACCCTCTCTTTTGAGGATGGCTTATGGGGTAATGTCATTAAAGAATGGGACGATTGGCGAAAGAGAAAAGTGGGACAGATCAAGGTAATCAACTTATCGATCCACAAGTTTCATATCATTATTTCAGTCTCTTCACTCAGTTTGCCTTACTATTCTTCCCTGATCCCTGATCACCTGCTGGCCATTGTGTGGCAGCTGTTGTGTGACGCTCAGAATGTTGATGTGCGGCAGAACAGAAGTACTCAGATCTACTGAAGAGCTCGTCTCCCTCTGAGAAGCTGATACTCAGAGACCTGACACGTATCCTCCCTCAACACCAGCTCTTTCACAACAAGGTCGCTACGTGCCAGAAACCACTGTTTAATGTGCTGAAGGTTAGATAACAGAGAATCTCTATCTGTGATCATACAGAAAAAAATTAAGAATTATGCATTTTAGGAGTATAGATAACACAATGCGGATTTAATTGCAGGCTTACTCAATCTTGATTGGCTACTGCCAGGGAAGTGTGTTTATTGTAGGTCTATTGCTCACACAGGTAATGAATTGCTTTTTTAATTGAAATTATATAGTTACAAATTATAGTAGCTAGTACTAGTCAATGAATTGAGATGATCACCTTTTTAAATGGCTGAAGAGGAGGCCTTCTACATTTTTGTGAGGCTAATGAAGGACTTCAGAATGAGGGAACTGTATAGATCTAATATGGTTGAACTCAGCTGCTGCATTTACCAGTTTGACACTATGATTAAGGTAAACAATTACAAGTAATTCTACTCTTTTTAAAAGCACATGGATTATTTATAAAATGTCCTTTCCAAAAACCCTGAGCTGAGTAAGCCACATAAAGCCTGTTACAAATGATCTGCTGAAGTATCTTTCCATTTCCTGCTAAATGTCAGATTTCTGAGAATTGCACATTTGACAAGAACTTTGTTGTAGATGTCCAGATTTGGTGTTTTGTAAATCGGGGATAGTGGGATAAAGCTATGTCACTTTTATTTACCTACTATGTTGTCCTCTACGCAATGAGAAATTAGATAAAACTTGTCTAAATGATGTCTAATTCATATATTTTATATATAATATAAAAATAATGAATTTTCATTACATGTCATTACTCCAGTCTTCAATGTCATATAATCCTTCTGAAGGATCATTCTAATATTTTGATTTAGTACTGAAAAACATTTTGTATTATTATCAATGTTGAAAACATTTGTGCTTCTTAATATTTTTCTTGAAACTGTGATAACAATTTTTTCATGATTCTTTGATGAACAGAAAATGTAAAGAATGCTCCAGTTACTAACGTAACCTTGGTTCCCTGATATGAGGGTACGAGCGTTGCGTATACACGCTTATGGGGGAAACTCCTGTTTACTCCTGTTATACTGAAGCCTGATTTGTTCACGTTCGTGTACCTGCACAAACAAATGGTGCTTCAACCCGCCAAAAGGGGAGGAGCCAACTACTAAAAGCTAAGTCGGCTCAGAGCGCTATTCTTCAGAATCTTTCAACTGTCAGCGACAGCCATCAACTTGTGTGCAGACTTATAGCATGCCAGCTTACGCAACGCTTGTTCCTTTATCTCAGGGAACCAAGGCTACATTAGTAACCGGAGCATTCCCTTTTGAATGGTCTCTCCAGTTGCGTATACACGTTTATGGGGAACGCATCCAATAGTGCTGTGCTATTAAGTAAATGCAGAACTAAGTCGCTCTGCATGCCCAGCCCTGGAGCGCCCGAAACGAGGGCCCCTAAGAAGCATGAGCAAAGAATGAGCCCCAAGCTAGCCTGCTGGGGACTACATAGCTAAATCTTTTCCACTCAAAGAGGAGATTAGGTGAATTTAAGCAGACAAGATCATGCCTGAAGGGCAGGGACATCTAAATTATAAAACATTGTAAAGGTTGACAGCAACGACCAGCTGGCAGCCGCACAGATGTCATCAATAGAGATCCCACTGGACAACGTCCAGGAGGAGGCCATCCCTCGAGTGGAGTGGGCCCTCACCCTAATAGGGCATTTCATACGAGATAGTCATTGCTTCGTAACATTGCAGCCCTTTAGAACGGCCTCCAAAGCATACAAAAATGCTGCTCTGATTCCCGAAATGGGCCAGAGTGCTCAACGTACACTCTAAGAGCCCTAACTGGGCAGAGTGGACAGGGACCCTGCTTGTCTTCTGTACTAGGAAGAGCTTGAAGGGTAATAACCTGTGCTCTGAACGGGGTTGACAGCTCTTTAGGCACATAGCCGTGTCTTGGTTTGAGGATGACTTTACAGTTGTTAGGCCCAAACTCAAGGCATGAAACACAGACCAGATCATTTGAACCGATTGGGGATGTAGTCTCCATTCTCTTGGTGCTACTTTGCCCCTGGACAGCATGTCCGCTCCTTGGTTCAGTCTGTCCTGTGCCGAATGAACAGCACGAATGAACTGTTCTTAGCGAGAGGAGATAGTGATGTGCCCATAAAAGGAGGCATCACGCCATCCTGTAAAAGGAGTGTGACCTGAGACCACCTTGGTGATTTATGAAGGCTACGACCGTCATGTGGTCTGAGCGGAAGGCTTTCAGGGCCAGAGAAACCCCCATCATTTCAAGGCAGCTGATGTGCAAGCATTGCTCCAGGTGTAACCTAACCCATCTGTCTTGACTACCTTCCTCCTGGAGGTCTGCCCCAACGACGCCTGACTGAAACAGGCAAGAATTGCTCCAAGGGTTCACAGCTTTGATGCAGTGGTGGGTTACCCTGAGATGAAGATGCCCCAGGCACCAAGCATGGGACAGTACATGGGCGTTGAGCCAAAATTGAAGGGGACACATGCAGAGCAGGCCCAGAGGAATCACAGAGGAGGCGGGCGACATAAGACCGAGCATCCTCTAAAAAACTCTGAGGGGACGCAAAGTCCCTCATTTGAATGTTATCAGACAATGTTAATGAAATAACATCATCCTCCAGCGGCTCACTCTCGTCCACAAACCCCTCTTCAAACTCATCGGCCAGATCCACCTGCGATCCCCACGAGCTCATTCTCCTCCGTGCCTCAGCAGCGGCGGGTCCTGAATCGCGGGAAGCAGATGGCTGCCCCTCTTTCCTCGAAAATAGAGACAAACGAGAGCGGAGCTTTTTCCTTGAAAAAACGCTCGCGGTGCATGCCGATTGCCCCCTCGGAGACATCGTGTGTGTGCTCTTCGCCCAAACAAGTAACGCATAGATCGTGTGTGTCATCAGATGTTAAACAACGACAACACGGATGCACACATCCTCTAAACGCTTTGCTAGTGCTCGCCATAATGATATGAATAGAGATCGCTCTTACCACAGAAATACACGCTTCAAACAAAACAGTCAATGAAGACGAAGAAGAGGATGATGTGTTCTCCCGGTGCCTATTTATACTATAGTCGCACCGGTAGTGATGTCATGGCTGTCGCCGGCCAACGTGTTGTTGGTGTTTTTTCAATGTATGCTTCAGACACGGGTCACGACGAGGCGTTCCCCATAGCGACCCCTAGAGGACGCAGTTCGAAGTTCCCATGAAAGGGAACTCATTAAGCTTGATGTAGAGGGAATGATGAACGTAATGGAGCACCTCAATGAAATTACATTTTTGTTTAGTTTTTTTCCACTTGCTAGCTTTAAGGATTTTTAAATGTTTTTGTATGTCTTTGAAATACTGCCACTTTGAGTGATTCTGTTGTTTTCAGTGCTTGGAGAATCTAGAGTCATGGGATTCAGATCCTGATGGAATGATTGAAGCAGCATATCAAATAAAATACAACCCCAGCAGAATGAAACAGTATGTGCTTTTCCTTCCTTTTTTTTCTTGTTTCTGTGTTTGCATATCCAATTGTCTATAAAAACAAAATTATTTGTTGTATTTGTTTTAGATTGAGACAAGAATATGCATCTATCAAAACAAAAAAGCTGGAGGAGCAGCAGTGCTTGTTTGTTTCTCTTCATATAATATTTCTCAACAGTACAGAAAATCTTGTCTTGAAGGTTATGAATCAATACCCAAGCCATTTTCAGCCACTGCAAATGCTTAGTTTGGTCTCTTGCCTTACCTTAAAGGGGTCATATGATGCGATTTCATTTTTTCCTTTCTCTTTGGAGTGTTACAAGCTCTTGGTGCATAAAGAAGATCTGTAAAGTTGCAAAGACTAAAGTCTCAAATCCAAAGAGATATTCTTTATAAAAGTTCAGAGTCAGCCACACCTATCTAAAACGGCTCGTTCTAACACGCACCCACATGTCTACATCACTATGTGGGAAGATTTGCATAACGCTGCCCAAATGTTTACGCAAAGAAAGAAGGCGTAACTTTTATTCTTCATACTCGCTGTAGTATTGTTGTTCCCGCCGCCGCCACGTTGTGAATGCGCTGTGTGATTCGTTGTGAAAACGAAACTACTTTGTTTGGCCTTCTCAAAGAGGATGATATCTGCTTCGTCATGCCTGGAGCTGATCCGTGCTGGTTGCTGAGGAAATGCTACAACTTTGCGCTGTGGATTGCCAGATCGGCTTTCACCGTGGACGAAGCGGAGTCCAGCCCGGGGTCGTCACATGTGGTTGCCGCAAGCCCTCCGGATGCTCCTTCGCGCCTCTGCTCACTCTAGCCCTCCGGCCATTCCTCACTTTATCCCCGGCCTCTGCTCACTCAAGATGCAACGCGTAAAAAGACAGTATAAGTCATTATAATCCATAATTATGTCCCCACTGGATGCAACGAATGCCTCGTTTATAATGGGGGTATAAAAACAAAAACACATGTTTTTGAATCATCGCTCCGGCCTGACAGGGCATCATCACAGTGTGTTAAGGGGTGTAACAGTTCCGTCACACGCTCGAGGTATTCGGCCAATCACAACGCACTGGATTTTTGAACCTTAAACCGCATAAACACATTTCATTATACCAAATACACAAAATAATGTGATTTTTAGCAGCATCATATGACCCCTTTAAGGGACTTTCCTCCTTACTGGAGAAGGTAAGTATATTGCAGTGCCTTTATGTTCATGTTAATAAATTTTTTCTAAAGATATGTTCATGCTCTTACTCCCACATGTGTTGACCTACCAACGGTGCTCATAAAAACTGGTGTCACAGCTGAAGAAAGAGCTGGAGAAAACTCAGCTAAACACAGCCAGGTCACAAAGCACTTTAAAAGAGTTGCAGGCAAACATCTGGCAGATAGAAGAGGTCAACATGAAGTCAAATCTTCCATGCAAACTTGTTTTAAATACATTAATATAAAGCATTAAGCACAGTCTTAGAGTGCTGCAGTGATGACCTAATTTTGTAGACCATCGCAAAAGTTAGCATCACTCTGGATTCCGCAAACAAAAAAAGTCAGTAGGACTTTTCCATTGGATTTTGGATTACTGCAGAAAATAAGCTTTGTGACCATTGGATTTTGAAACCTAAATAAAATCGGCAGAAGTAAAAAGCTAAATGTCACCATCACTAAGCTTTTTCGGTCTTTATTTAAAAAAAAAAATCCCTGAGAGGTTGGGTTAGAATAGTTTTCAAATCCATGATTGACTTCAGGACGATGGAACCGGAAGTACTAAAATGCAAACACTTTTCCAGGTTTTGGCCTACAAAAATAGGTCATCCTTGCAGCAGTTTATTCATAATAAATATTCATGCTGATATTTAGACAAGTTTGGGATTGCTTCAGTAATGAAAAATGTGTGTGTGTCTCTGTTGTAGAGCAGCGCTGTTCCAAATGAGGACAGTGTGATGTATCTGCAGAGAGAGCTGATCAGCTGTAGATTGCAGGAAGCAGAGGCACTTACTGAACTCAAAGTGCAAAAACAACACATTAAAGACCTCGAGGAGAAATGGCAGGTAACTTTAGATGGGGGTAGAGAATAGAAGATATAAAGTCTTCTACATACCGTAAGTAAGGGTTATCAAAACCTCTCCCAGAGGCTGCAGGTGCATTGTGGAGGTCAGTAGAAAGTCAGCAGCGCACTGAATGAACTGCAGGTGGAGCTGTTAAGCACAAGACTGAAGGAAATTCTCACTCAAGCCGCGCTCAAAGAGAGCCTCCACAGACTGATGAAGCTGCAGACAAGAGGTTAAGACCCGCAGCTGATAATATCTGCTGGTTTACATCTGTATGCACTGCAGTATGAGGGACAGAAGAGAAATGAACGCGTAGTTCTGGTCGCTTACTCCTGGAACTGGTTTTAAGTACAAATGTGACACTTACATACGCTATAATATTAAGTGCATTTAATATATCATTTATATTTACTGTATATATGATATTATATAAATATATAACAACCTATGACACTCTTGCATTGGCACGCGCCACGGGGATAATCACTGGGACGTGAACAACGAAAGAGTAGCCTAGATAACATTTGAATCTCTCCAATAAACCAATAAAAGTCTCTCTCTCACTTGCATACAGACCTGCATGTTGAGATAATCCTTCCTCAGAAGCTATAAATACCATTAAAGTGTGGGAATTAAACCGCGCTAGTGGCGCTGCTTGAACAAACCATTGGTGCGCGCACTAAACATCACGAGCCGCTGAGGGACACGACGCCGATCAAGGCAGCAGCGCTGTGTGAATCGCGCAATCCGTTTCGCTTCAGTCGTGCTGCGTGATAGAGAGGATGACGGCTCACTATCTTTCTGCTGTAGGCCTATTTGTTGTCTTTATCTTTCCGAAATAAAAGAAAAGAAATTGCCGCAATCAGTCTTTGAGATTTTAAACTTGTGTTAACTTTAAACTTTTTAACTTTAACAGCCAGTAATTCGAAAAAATGCAAGCATCCAATCAGACTTATTTATGATACTGACCTTCATTTCATAGACCTACTTCCGTGATTCCGTGATGTTTTCAACATTAGATAAAAACAAAATACAGATAAAACTTATGTGTTTGGTCAGTTTTCGTTATCAGTAGCTCCAGTTTATACGATCACGTGGAGTTTTTGCTTCAAAATAATGGTGGGCAGAAACAACGGCAGAAATAGGCTAAATAGGCGTCTATAATTTTAACTGCACTCTAAAATATGCTGGGTTAAATACAACCCAGCCCTGGTTTTTTTGACCCAGCAGTTGGGTTAAATGTTTAACCCAACCACTGGGTCAAAAAAACCTCTGGGTTTGTCCATATTTTACCCAGGGCTGGGTTGTATTTAACCCAGCATAAATGTTTAACCCAACCTTCTGGGTAGTAACCCAAATGCTGGGTCAAAACAACCCAATTCTGGGTTTGTCCATATTTTACCCGACACTGGGTTGTATTTAACCCAGCATTTTTTGGAGTGTGGGTCACAGTGGAAATCCTATTCTAAGTCTAACTTAAATCTGAAAATACACAAATGTTTAGGTTTTTGAAAAGTTTACAACTTTATTGTAAAAAAACAAACAAATTATGAAAAAACGAATCAAAAATATTTAATAATTTCTACAAAATAACCAACTTTGTGATTGATCGTTATGCTGGAATAACATGGACTCTATAATAAGTCTCAAATGTGAAATGCGTTAATTAGTTTCCTATTAATTTACTAACGTTTATGAACTTTTATATTGAAATCAATGTTACTTTCCATTTCCATAATTATTATTGAAATGTACTTTATTAGTGAAAATGGTTTCATCGTAAAAGTAAATCTTACACCAATTTTTCCAGTGTGCGTAGGCTATATGCTGGGATTCATTATTCACAATGATTAACTAGGAAAAATGGGGCCTCACTTGCTGATCCATATTTAATCTTAAATAATATATAATAATATTTAGTTTACTATACAGTTATTTAAAACTTTTTTCTTTTCATCATAATCATTTATTATAATAATTGCATTTGATTTAGCCTGCATTTCAGTATTTGTCTTCTTTTCCGACTTTTTGAGGTATAACCCCCTTTTTAACATTTTGGTAATTATGTTAATCATGTTTTGTTTGTCATTGCATCATGATGAAACATCCTGAGATTTCAAAATTATTCTTATCTCTGATTGGGAAACATTACAAAGATGTCTAGAAATGTCTAGGGGTACGTAAGACATGGCTCCTAAATCAGATTCTGACAAACTGAAGTCACTTACACAGTTGGTACTACAATCAATGCTAAACTATGTCCTAACATGGGGTTGCTAAATGTGACTTAATTCAGTCCTCTTATTTTAATGGTTCGCTTCTCACTACAGAACAAACTTCACAGCAACCAGCTAAATCGAATTGAAGCGCTCGTAAACAGCCAGGAAGATCATCTACAGGAGCTGACATCACAGAACCAAGATCTGTGCAGCCAGTTACAACAGAGCAGACAGCAGTTTTCAACTGTTCAATACAAGGTAACACCACACCTGACATCATCTGCTATTTGACAGTCTGGAGGTGTCTAATTACAGTGTCATTTACCTCGCTGACTTCCTTCAGGCTATATTAATCCTGGTCTGGACCAAGAGCATCATTAAATTTCTCTCACTCACCCCAACTCTGTGTTAAGGAAATATTTTAGGTTGAGCACAAGTTAAGCTCAGTCGACAGAATTTGTGGCATGAAACCATAAAAAGTGATTCCCAATTTTCTACATGTTTCTTCAAGAAAAAAAGCTAAATCTGGGTTACAGTGAGACACTTGTGGAAGTGAATAAACCAATTCATACATGTTAAAATACTAATACAGTGTTTCAGTAGTAGAGCCACAAGACGTAACAATATGAGCATTAACATGATTCATGATGTGAAAAAAAATGCTAAATAACATTGTTATATTACATTTTAAAGTTATATTCATATTTTTCAAAAGTTATATTCAATTTTAAAACTTTGTGACCATGACAACACAATGCCACAAATATTAAAATGACTACAAATATGATTTAAACAGATTTACAGTAAAAAAAATACACAAGTTTTAACAGAAGAACTAATGTAAATGCTTTTATTAAATTTTAAGCTTACACATTTCTGCTTTTAAAACCTCAAAATATTTGCCTCATTTATTTCTATTGTAAGTAATAATTTTTTTTGTGTGTGATTTTTGTGATAATTAATATTATGCCAAAAATGCTGTCAACTGAGCTTAATAGCAACCCGGACTATTCCTTTAACTCATTTTCTGACTGACAGTCACTGACAGAGGAGATGAAAGCACCTCACAATACACAAGCCTTTTCCATGAGCACTAATCACAGCCCAAAAATAAAAACACAGTTCATTTGTAAAGCTCAGATCAGCGACTATTCCATTTATTCATCACACATGACTTAGTGCAAGAGTGGCCTCTCTGTTGATCACTCAAAACGGCTTTGAGGGAACCGGTATCTTCTGCTTTTCTAGAAGCAGATCTATGATAACATCTTTCTCACTCTGCTGGCCAAATCTTCAGATGCTGGCGTAGTTCCCACACTCAGACCAGGCCTCCACATTGCACTTGTCTATCAGCTCTTTTATGCAGAAGTGATTTTGCAAGAAAATTCTAACACTGTATCTCACTTTACTGTGATGTAAAACTTGCATGACTGCTTGCATTAAAGTCACTGTGAAAGAGTTCTCCATTGGATGGGCTAGTCTGGTGTGATGGTGGTAGACGAAAAGATTCTGATGAGTATAAGTCTGATTTCAAAACACTGAATGTTACTTTACCGCTCATATTGTGGCTTCATTTGCTGTGCTTCAGTGAATTTAAGAGGTGTTTACCATTTTTTCTTCAGCGAAAAGAAAAGCTGGACAAAGAAGCAGCGAACATGACCAGCATTGCAGTTCTTCAAAAGCAGATCACAGAGTTACAAATTCAAGTATGTTTGACCTTTTTCATTTCATGTCACATCAGGTTCTCTTTATGCACTTAAATAGGCCCAGCAGTGTTACTATCCATAGCTTCACAGACTGAATACCAGTTTTGCTCATGAGTGATAGGACAATCAGCTATGGTCAGTGCCGGTGCTACCTATAGGCAGAGCAGGCAATTGCCTAGGACCTCGGGCTTTGAGATGGGGCCTCCATAACCATATCATCCCCTATATGCTAGTCCACCAGTCAAGACAGGCAGCGAAATAATAGCCTCATTGTTAATATACAGTAGTTTAATTATCACTTACCTGCATATGATTTGTGTATATAGTGCATATTTAAGGTAACAATGCAATACATAATATCATATTATTAATATTACAATAGTATGACAATATCTATAGTCAATATTGATTAAATGGGAGGGGAAAATCCTGCCCATACCCAGCTAGGAACTGTGAATAAATTACTGAACAAATTTCTGCAAATAATAATAATAATAATAATCATAATATCACGGCAATAATAACATCCTTGCAAACAAAAAAAGAGATTACCTTAGATCAGTGTTTCTCAACCCTGGTCCTGGGACCCCCAGCACTGCACATTTTGTGTGTCTCCCTAATCAAACACACCTGATTCAACTCATTAGCTCAATAAAAGAAACTCCAGGACCTGAAATGGGTGTCATCTAAGGGAGACATACAAAATGTGCAGTGTTGGGGGGCGCTCAGGACCAGGGTTGAGAAACACTGCCTTAGATAAAATTTGACTAAAATGTACATACAGTACCGATGAAAATTTTGGACACTTACTATTTTTTATGTTTTTGAAAGAAGTCTCTTATGCTCATCAAGCCAGCATTTATTTGATCAAAAATACGAGAGAAAAAAAACACAAATAGTGTCTAACACTGATAATAAATCAGCATATTAGAATGATTTCTGAAGGATCATGTGACACTGAAGACTGGAATAAGTACAAATATACAACATTTAAAATGAAATGTTGTTTAAATAAAAAGGTTAGGATCATATTTGTTTTAAGTGCTTTATATTGGGTGTGGCGGGGCCTCCATCATGAATTTTGCCTAGGGCCTTCAAATGTCTAGAACCGGTCCTGGTTGTGGTTATGTTAATTCACAAATGAAAAGTAAAAGTCTGTCTTTAAAGGGTTAAATCACCCAAAAATGAAAATTACTCATCAGTTACTCACCCTTAATGAGTTTTGTTATCGTGTGTCAAGCAAGTATGGTTATACTTATGTTTGATGTGCTCTGTATGTGTGTTGATCAGTGTTTTTGTGAAAAGCCTAAATTAAATCTGTTCATCATCTAAAGTGATCAAAGACTTGGATTAAACCGCTCAATGTATATGGATTAATTTTATATTGTCTTTATGAACTTTTTGAAGCATCAACCTTTGGAAGAAACTGACTTTCAGTGGAGGGACAGAAATCTCTCTGGTTTCATTAGCAATCCTTATTTGTGTTTTTTCAAAGATGAACATCAGGTTTACATGAGGATGAATAATTAATGACAGAATTTTTTCAGTATTGTGACATTGTCCACACCAAAGATGATAACTAAAACGATAACTATAACTATAAAGTTTTAATAATCCTTCTAATTCTATGAGAATAAGTCCAACACAGAGGAACGATATCGTTTGAATCACTTTTAGAATTTTTTTTCCAGCTGATAAATAATAAAAACATTGACACCCAGTCAGAATCTACTCGACTTTAGAGAGTGAGAGAATGTAAAACCGTGGACAAGAGAACTTTATAAAAACATCTGTTGGGCTGGACGATAATATATTTATCATAATAGTTATCTTTCTAGTTATCATTCTTGGCATGAATGAGCCTAAACATATCCATAAAAAAAACAATGAGGATGGTTCTTTCCATTGGAGTCATAACAAAAAAAAAAGTAAACACATATTTTTTATATTCAGTTGTTTTACCTGTACAAAAACAGTCTATTATGCTGCATGATATTGCAAACTGGTATTTGTTATGATATTACTTTAATTTATTATCATAATCATAAACACATTGGTTTGTAATGCAAAATTTTACAGTTTCCTGCACTTTGTTATTCTTCTAGCTATTTGCCAATAGTTCTTAATGAAGTGAAAGCATCGCACATTCACAGAAAATAGCTTATTTAAAATGCAGTTACAAAATAGACAGGGCGAATTTTAATTTCATGCTGACTTTAAGCAAGGAAATTAAACTGCAACTTATTCTGAGATGTAAAGATTTTCTAAATTTTGATTGTCACTTGCTAGCCACATGTTTTACACATCTTGTCAAGCCGAGGTGGTGCACCCAGACAAATAAATCTTCCAGTAAGACCGCAGATTACAATTAGACTCTGTGTCACTGTGTCAGAAGCTACATAGTGATGCTAACACACGTATGAGCATGCTAACGCTAAGTACTGCAGCACAACAAGGCACAGAGGAACCAAAATGAAACTTCTGACTCGAAATGAAATTAGTCAAATACACGTGTCACAATAAGCCATCAGAGCCATGAACATGCACGCATGCTGTGGAGGCAAACTTTTCCTTATTGAGAGAACATTTTCTCAAATAGCCACACAATGGCCAGGAAACTCTTAGCACCGCTCAACACTTCTGCCTCCATGTGATTTGTAGCACCCCACTGTTCAGTAGATTTACAACCAGAAACCCCAGCTTGGTACACCGGCAGGTTCACGATGAGCATAGCTGATTACAAAGATAACGGAAGACCTCCTTCCATTGTAACCGGTTAACCGTGCCGCCTGGTTCATTATTGTCTTGCCACATAGCATTGTCAAAAAGGTGCTAGTGAGATAAACTGCTGTTTACATGGTACAACAAGAAGAGAATAAAGCCATGTTACAAGCAATTAGTCTGCAGCTATCATGGATGAATCATCAGTTTTGGCATTTTTAGTTTGTGATTTCACAGACAGTAAAAAAATCTATTTGTTAGTATTAATACGCAGATTTTTAACCCTTATTATGACGTAAAAAAAAAACTGCAGCCTTTTTTTTCACATTCTTGGCTAGTTTTCATCCAGTTTTGACCCAGCAAAATAAAATACTTAAACTATAGCAAAACCAGTGTGACACAAGAATTTTTTTTTTATCAGTATTTATGAGAACTTTTATTGGAATATATTGTTTTTAAAATTTCCTTTAAATTTGTAACAACATATAAAATTAAAAAAAAATTCATAAAACAACATCAATATTACTCTAGAATGTTTTTAAATAAAATATATTAATTTTACTTGAATAAACACCTTTTCAAATTTAGACTACTTGGCATTAAATCTTTTGCCCTACAACACTTTGGTCTGGAGTTCATTTAATATATTTTATTTGCTATGTTACTTGCATTTATTGTCTGTTTATAGCGTTTTCATGTTTAGCAATAAAAATTCAGTCCTAAAAGTGGAAAATGGAAAAAAATATATTTATTATATTCTATTATTTTTATATTTTCTATTTATACTGTATATAAATAAAAAAAGAAAATATTAAAATATTCAATATTCTTAATAAAAATTACATATTTTTATATGGCTTTATCACTTAAAAACACTTGTTTAAAATTTGGTTCCCATACTAAAAAAAAAAAAAAAAAAAAAAAAAAAAAATGTATTACCTCTGGGTCAGAAATGACCGAAATGCATTATATAAGTTAAGGCTCAGAGTAATTTGTGACACAACACGCACACATTTTTGGACATCTTTTAAAACCAATAACTTATATAATACCAAGATGGATATTTTTTCTCCAATAATATGAAGAAGTTTGATTTTACAGAGAGAAGCTTTCCTGTAGTTTTGATTCTGGTGCATAGATTTTCCTACTCTTCCCTATCTGTAGCGAGCAGAAAGACTGCCAGTGGTTTGAGGTCTGGTGAGAAACGGCCACTATCAGATAACCTGTAGGTGTGAGCGCCCCTAAACACCTGAAGATTTTTTGTGATTTTTTTGTGGTTTCGGTGACAAGGGGAGCCAGTCTGATTAAATTAGATGGATACTTATTTCTCATAATCTGGTTCGTTACTGATAGCATTGTGTTTAGTTTATAAATGTTGTAGTCAAAACTCTTTGGGAGATTGTTTTAGAGTTCTGTGCTAGAAGTTCTCGTATCAGTCTGTATTGACGAGAAATATAATGCTGTTGTGTTTTAAACAGCAATAAGAATGTATGCATTCTCAACGTTAATTCCCACATGCGTGGTTTTGAATTGAGAGATGTGTGTGGCTATAATCAATGTCTCCTTTTTTAAAGAGCTGCTAAGCCATGCGCCATCTCTGATTGCTCTTTGGTTGAGCTGTAGTCTCAAATTTAGAAATAACATTGTGGTCGTGAAAGCTTGTATACGTCTCATTCTTTCTTCTCATAACTACCAGACAAAGTGAACACTCTGAAACCTCAAACCATTATCACGGCTACTTTATGCAGCTATTTCAATCACGTACTCCCTAAAGAGATGCAGAAAGGCTCTGCCCTAGAAGAAAGCAGAGAAAGAAAAATAGACATCAGTGTTTCAGAAGTATTGACCTATTGCTGCATTCATAGTGTCTTTTCAAGTCTGTCTTTGGTTTCCTGTTCTTGATGTGAGGAGGAGGAGGTTTGTCACGTTTACACTCTGTGCTGCACTGTGAAAGATTACTTGTACTTTGAATTGCTTCACATTTGCTCTTTATACTGCTATTAGCTTTAATCTAAAAGGACTGAAGACAGGACAAATGAGTTGAACTTTCATCATAAGATCAATCCTTACTAGACCACATGTTTAAATGTATTTGAAAATAAATTTTAATACATAATTAATATGAATTCATTTTAATTTAAAAATATAATTTAAATAAATTTATAGAAAATAAATAAATACATAAATAAAATGTAAATAAATACAGTTAAAAAATGAAAGCAAATCAATATTTTAAAAAATATATTTGAATTAGAATAATTAGTCATCCCATTATTATTAATGTTATTCATTAAAAAAACAAAACACTTACTATAGTACTATATATTCAATAAAACCAATCTCTGAGACAGTGAATACAAATATCTGACTCTACAGGTCACTTTGGTATCTGCAAAGACACCTTAAATCTATTACTAGGCCTACAACAGAATATTGAGAATTAATAGGCCTATCAAAGGCAAGATAATAGATAAAGAAACATGCACCATGTAGATTTTTTTTTGTCTAAATATGTGAGACATCTTTTTCACTTTCTGTGGCAATTGTGGTTAATTGTGGTTAATACTGCATATGCATGTCAGTGTAGAAACATAGTGTTGTGTGCCTTAAAATTATTTTTCACCTAAAAAAATGAAAATTCTGTCATTCTGTCTGTCATTTAGTCTTCCTCATTTCATTCCAAACCTGTATGACTTTTTACTTCTGTGCAACACAAAATAAAATGTTTGTGTTCTGCAGAAGAAAGGAAGTCATACAGGTTTGAAACTACACTGAACAAAATTATAAACGCAACACTTTTGTTTTTGCCCCCCATTTTTCATGAGCTGAACTCAAAAATCTAAGACTTTTTCTATGTACACAAAAGGCCGATTTCTCTCAAATATTGTTCACAAATCTGTCTAAATTTGTGTTAGTGAGCACTTCTCCTTTGCCGAGATAATCCATCCACCTCACAGGTGTGGCATATCAAGATGCTGATTAGACAACATGATTATTGCACAGGTGTGCCTTAGGCTGGCCACAATAAAAGGCCACTCTAAAATGTGCAGTTTTACTGTATTGGGGGGGTCCGGGGGGTCCGAAAACCAGTCAGTAGCTGGTGTGACCACCATTTGCCTCACGCAGTGCAACACATCTCCTTTGCATAGAGTTGATCAGGTTGTTGATTGTGGCCTGTGAAATGTTGGTCCACTCCTCTTCAATGGCTGTGCGAAGTTGCTGGATATTGGCAGGAACTGGAACACGCTGTCGTATACGCCGATCCAGAGCATCACAAACATGCTCAATGGGTGACATGTCCGGTGAGTATGCTGGCCATGTAAGAACTGGGATGTTTTCAACCTCCAGTAATTGTGTACAGATCCTTGCAACATTGCAACATCCTTGCAAATCCTTGCATTATCATGCTGCAACATGAGGTGATGGTCGTGGATGAATGGCACAACAATGGGCCTCAGGATCTCGTCACGGTATCTCTGTGCATTCAAAATCCCATCAATAAAATGCACCTGTGTTCATTGTCCATAACATA
>NW_015506391.1:273787-275366 GCF_001515645.1 Sinocyclocheilus grahami
TAAAACTGCACATTTTAGAGTGGCCTTTTATTGTGGCCAGCCTAAGGCACACCTGTGCAATAAACATGCTGTCTAATCAGCATCTTGATATGCCACACCTGTGAGGTGGATGGATTATCTCGGCAAAGGAGAAGTGCTCACTAACACAGATTTAGACAGATTTGTGAACAATATTTAAGAGAAATAGGCCTTTTGTGTACATAGAAAAAGTCTTAGATCTTTAAGTTCAGCTCATGAAAAATGGGGGCAAAAACAAAAGTGTTGCGTTTATAATTTTGTTCAGTGTATATGAGGGTAAGTAAATGATGACAGCTATTTCAGTTTTGGGTGGACTATCCCTTTAAAATGTACGTGTTAATATAATCAGCCCTTAATTGTTAGGTTCTGTTTAACGTTTTCAAACAATATGATACGCAACCCGCACTGAGACCTTCCACATCCGCCTCTCTGAAGTACAATGACACCTAAAAATGGACAGCTGCCCTAACGTCCCATCATCCTGTCTCCAGAAGCACGCCATCCGGTGAGACACTGAAGATGTTCTATAAAGAGCACTACCCACAGCTGCAGTGTCTACTATGAGAGAGTCTTCACAGTCCCAGCTGTTAAACATACTGCAACACTTTAAGTGTCATGAGCAGAGACACACTGTGACAGTTTTTCCATTAACACTTGAAAGTGACAGCAAGATTTCTCATTCTTACAAAAAAAAAAGGGATGTTAAATGTCTTAGATCTAACATTCAAGTAAACATCACACAGCACTTGTTTGTACTGTCACACTGTAAAATAAGTTGTAGTTATTGTCAGCCATAAATATCTTATTACTGGATGCCTCTAATGAAAATCCGACTGATTTTGAACAACAGTGATTTCAGCCAAATTCATCTATTTGAACCAGTGTCACTGGAGTTTAGAGTGTTTTAGCCACCAGGTTTTCTCTCTGCTGTTTCAAATGTATTAAAATTTTCAAAACTTTGTTTATGTTAATGTCAGTAAATAAATTAATAGTCAGTAAACTACACATACATATAATTCACTATTATGGAAATATCAGTTAATTTTTTTAAATAATTTATACACTGTGTATGGTCAATGTTGTAGTGATAACATCATCGGTAATTTATATATATTCTCTTATATATTCTAAGAAGTAATAATACAAAATTCTTTAATAATTTTAATCTGGTTTTTCTTATTTTTTCTTTATTTTCTTTATATGTAGGCTATAAAACTCCATCTTTATGTCTTAAACCTACAAATATAAATGAAACATTTATTTTAATTCTAAGTTGAAAACACGTTCATCATAACTGTAAGGAATAAAACGCATACATAGCCTATTTTGTGAAGCATACACTTGTTATTTATAATCTTTTCTTTTTACTTGATTATTTATAATAATTAGTAATAGTTACTTCCCTTTTCATGTGCATGCATTAAAGATTAGTTGTATGTACTGCATCATATTCTCGTCGTTGCTGTCTCCTTTATCTTGCTCATAGCTTTCAAGGTAAAACTGCTTTGAAGCAATATTTTTATTAAAAAAGTGACGCTATAGCCTACAAATACTTAAATAA
>NW_015506391.1:275376-277142 GCF_001515645.1 Sinocyclocheilus grahami
AAAAAAAAAAGGGATGTTAAATGTCTTAGATCTAACATTCAAGTAAACATCACACAGCACTTGTTTGTACTGTCACACTGTAAAATAAGTTGTAGTTATTGTCAGCCATAAATATCTTATTACTGGATGCCTCTAATGAAAATCCGACTGATTTTGAACAACAGTGATTTCAGCCAAATTCATCTATTTGAACCAGTGTCACTGGAGTTTAGAGTGTTTTAGCCACCAGGTTTTCTCTCTGCTGTTTCAAATGTATTAAAATTTTCAAAACTTTGTTTATGTTAATGTCAGTAAATAAATTAATAGTCAGTAAACTACACATACATATAATTCACTATTATGGAAATATCAGTTAATTTTTTTAAATAATTTATACACTGTGTATGGTCAATGTTGTAGTGATAACATCATCGGTAATTTATATATATTCTCTTATATATTCTAAGAAGTAATAATACAAAATTCTTTAATAATTTTAATCTGGTTTTTCTTATTTTTTCTTTATTTTCTTTATATGTAGGCTATAAAACTCCATCTTTATGTCTTAAACCTACAAATATAAATGAAACATTTATTTTAATTCTAAGTTGAAAACACGTTCATCATAGAAGAGGTGTATTCAAGTCATTGTATGAATGGATTGCATTTTGATGTATTTCTGAATTTCTGAACCCAGCGTTGGCTGAATGCTATTCCTGGAAGAATAATTGCAGAAAACCACACCTGGGGCAAATATAAAATCGTCCCACATAGACAAGCCAAAAATCCTAATGTGATTTAGATCACAATGGGCGTCTACAGTAATCAGACTACATCATAGCATGCAGTTCATAAAACAATCATTTATGTTCTCTTTCAACTGGCATTCAAATGAATGGGGTTATGTCGCTGCAGGCACTTACGAAAATTGGGTGAAATGTTTGTGAGACACGATCGCGTTCAGGAAGTTAAAATTGTGTATTTAAGGCGCGTGTTTGCACGGCTGTAGCTTGACACGGAGGCAGGTCGCGCGCAGCAGTCATTGTAGAGGAGCACAACAGCGCAGCGCAACAGGTGAGTCCCGTCCTGACTCAGGACAATCCGTTTAGACCGACAGCATGCAGCAGATTTTAATCTCGATGCATCCCTTATTTCTCTTGCCTCGATTTCTAATGGTATTTTTATTCGAATAGAAGTCGGGTGTCATAACTTAATAAAAAATATTCGCTTTGGATAAAGTTTCAGTTATCTTGACGCATTGACCGAGGTACGTTTGAAGAAATCTTCGTTTCTACACATACTTTTCTAGGTAATTGTAACATTATGGAGAAACGTTAAGAGATACTGTAGCCTGCCTAATAGTAGTCACACACTATGAGTGTGCACAGCCGGTGCGCCAAAGTTTTTCCCATTCATAATTTGACGTCTAGAACCTTAGTTCAGCATTATTGAAGCTGCCAGGCCAGTTTATACAACCTCTGCGTTGGTCTATCAATGTTGTTAAAGTTTGATTCAGCTGCAGACAGAACATTAAGTTGCCTAATGCATAAGTTTTCAAACTGGGGTCCGGGGACCCCCATGGGACCGCAAGGGGGTGCTAGGGGATCTGGTAAAATGTCAGATTGAAAGAAAATGTAAAATAAAATAGAAAATGGAAATTAAATAAAATGGGAAAGGTAACATTTTATTAAAATGTAACAATATAATGATTTCATTCTGCTTTCTAAAGACTAATCTGAAATAATGAGATGAATCACTAGCCTATTTGATTCTATTAGGCTTAGTTT
>NW_015506391.1:277222-281726 GCF_001515645.1 Sinocyclocheilus grahami
TTTTTATTAAAAAAGTGACGCTATAGCCTACAAATACTTAAATAATTAAAAATGTTTCTTCTCGGGTTTATACAGAAAGTCAACAGAAAAAGATACATTATGAACTAGCCTACAACGTAAATATTTTCCAGATAATATTATAATAATTTCTTTTGGCTTTAGTAGCTACAATTACAATACAAAAGCCAATTATTTAATTTTGAATGTAACATGTATAATATGTCTGTATGCATGAAAATATATAGCTCATGGATGTTGAGCAATTGTCCCAATGAATTGTCGTTTTATATAAATATTTGTCATTTTCCAACAGCATTGTATATAAATGTACAGAGAAAAAACATTCTATATACTACTTAAGTTTTCTATTTACTATGTTAGCCCATAAACCGAATAAACGTGCCATTGTGCGTGAGATAGAAATAGAGATGCTATTCATAATTCTAACCTGTTCAATAGGCTATATAATAACATTGTCTTATTTAATAACAACATTATTATTAGGGAAATAAATATACAGTGTAAAATGCCTTTTGGAACTGTTTATGCCCTACTTGAATTTGACGTTCCTTAGGTCTCGACATCAGGTTATTAACGACTAAAACAAAACCAATTAGTTATTGGCAATAATACCCTGGGCTCCATTTGCAGGCCGTTACTTGGAAGTGACGTGAGGTTGGTATATCACGCTGACAGAGGATCAGTTTACTAAACAAGGCTTTGAGATCAAGTTGCCAATGGGGAGCCTAATAACGAAGTGAAATGTGGAGTGCCTCGACTTCAAATCATTTTTGGTTTATTTGGGAGGTTTTGATTCTAAATGCTGCATGGTAGAGATTTGACAGACCTGCCTTATTCAGTTCTGTGAAGATCAGGTGCATTTTTTCACAGCGGTGCTCTTTATCTAAATCCATTTTGTGCCATTTTTAGGCAGGATTGGAGAGCTCTGAGTGATTGTTGACCCTGAACCTGATAACGGAGAGTAAACATGCCAAGGTCATTTTTGGTGAAGAGCAAACGGGCGCACAGTTATCACCAACCCCGTTACCTGGACGACAACTGCATCCCAATTGAGAAACTTCTTACATGCCAAGGTACGAAATATAGGTCAGTATTGATCAGGCAATGAAAAGCAGTAATTAAAATAGCAATGGTTAATGCATTGAGAATTTTATTGGGTTTAGAAAATCAAATGGGGCAGATCCCCGAGAGCAATCATTCCCCTAAGGCCAGCATGGTGTGCACGGCGGATCATTCTTCTCAACAGTCCCCGCTGAGCTGCGAGGGCAGTGTGTGTGACCGCTCATCCGACTATGAGGACTTCTGGAGACCCCTGTCATCGGGAACCTCTCCAGGTTGGCATGCTCCCACACACACACACATAGGTTTGTTTTTGTGAAAAGTTGGGACATCCCATAGGCGTAATGGTTTTTCTACTGTACAAGACCGTATATTCTATTGCCCTACACCAACCCTACCCCTAAACCTACCCCTCACAGGAAACTTTGTGCTATTTCAGATTTTAAATACACTCCATTCTGTGTGATTTATATGTGTTTTGAAAAGTGGGGACATGGGGTAATGTCCTGAAAAATCACCTTCTCCTTGTAATACCTATGTCGTACCCTTGTCATTATACAAATTTATGTCCTCATTTGTCACAAAAACGCGCGCGCACACACACACACACACACACACACACACACACACATGTTGGTATTGGTGGTTTACTGGGACTCTCCATAGGCGTAATGGTTTTTATACTGTACAAACTGTATTTTCTATAGCCCTACACCAACCCTACACCTAAACCTATCCCTCACAGAAAACTGTGCATTTTTAGATTTTCAAAAAAACCCCCACCATTTAGTATGTTTTTTAAGCCTTTTGAATTACAGGGACACAGGTAGTGTCCTCATAAACCACCTTCATATTGTAATACCTGTGTCATACCCATGTCATTATACAAATTTGTGTCCTCATAAACCACACAAACACACACACACACACACACACAAAATAAAAACTTACAAAACTGTCACTATGGCGGTACCCTTTCAAAACAAATATGTACACTATAGATACTATGCACTTTAAAAAAATTCAATTATATAATCAAATTAATAAGCAACCCCTGAATGGAATAACACAAATAGGTATCTCAGCTTTTTAATGAATGTAATTATTTTGATCAACTCTTAACGAGCGCTGAGCATTCCCTCTAAACCCGAGTGTACCGCAGGCGGGACGCCTCCCCTCCCCGAAAATATTACTAATCATATTTTTTCAAACCACTGCCTTGATCAACAAAAAATAGATATCATTTGAAAGCTTAGAGTCTGAGCTTTACAATGCATGTAGACGCTTTGATTAATTCCAAAGAAGTGCCAAGTTATTTGCTGATAAATGACAAAAAAAAAAAATCATAATTTACAAAATATTTTTTTTGTGCCATTTACTCTAATGTCAAAAACATCATACAGCTCAGATAGTCATGTGTCATCTCAACATCTCAGGTCTCATCGAGTAGAATAAAACAAAGCATAATTGTTTGGGACTTTGAATAAACTGGAGCAAGTTTTTATACAAGAAGTCACCCCAAGACCCATATGAAAATAATATATTGATGTCACCATTTTGCTTGTAACTTCATAAAACATGCTCAGATCATAGAAAAAGACACCATTTTTTAGAGCAGATTCTCCTGATTAAAAAGAGCCCAAAATCCCTATAATCCGTCATTTATATCTAAAGATATTCCTCAAGAATTTATAACACACATAAAACTGCACAGGCGGCATATAGCTTAGCAAAAATATCTAAGGTAGCTGTCATGTAGCGTTTTCGCTCGTAACTTCCTAAAACATACATATATCATATGGCACGTCATTATTTGCAGAAAATTCTGATTCTGATTCCGATTAAAAAGAGCCCAAATTCACCATCATCCATGGTTCAGATCTAAAGATGTCACTCATAGAGCTATAACACATAAAACAGAATTAGGACATGTAGCTTAGCAAAAAAATCAGAGGTTGCAGTCCTGTGCCATTTTAGCTCGTAATTTCATGAAACATGCAGATCTTGAAGATCTTGAAAAACCACACAGAATTATTTTCAGAAAATTCTCCCGATTAAAAAGAGCCAAACTTGACCATTATCCGTCGATCAGATCGAAAGATTTCTTTCATAGAGCTATAACACATGAAACCAGACAGGTTAGCTTGAGGCACAGCAGAATAAATAACTGTACTTTCACTTTGCGCTTTTATTTGTAACTTCATGAAACATGCATAGATCATGGAAAATTGCACGTCATTATTTTCAGAAAATTCTCCCGATTAAAAGGAGCCAAAACTCATCATACTTTGTTCATCAGATCTAAAGATATTCCTTATGATGTTATCACACACATTAAACCATTAAATTAAGAAAAATATAATTACATTTTCATTCATAACTTCATGAAACATAAATAGATTGTTGAAAATGGCACAAAATTCACAAAAACTGATTAAAATGAGCCCAATCATACCATAATCTGCCATTTAGATCTAAAGATATTCGTCATGGAGTTATAACACATAAAACCCCAAATGCACACATGGTGTAACTTTCTCATGGTTTTTTTACACTTGGCAAGCAGAATGTATAATCAAGAATATTTCTGTGTATTTTATCTTTTATATAACTTTTTAAAAATAATTAGGTATCATTTTAAAGCTTAGAAATTCAGCTTTCGAATGCATCCAACCATTTTGATTAACTCCTAAACAGTGCTGCCTAGTTCCTCTAAACCGGAGTGTACCGCCGGCGGGCGCACCCTAGTGAAGAAAAAAATAATAAGCATATTTTTCAAAATCACTGCATTGATCAACACAAAATGGGTGTCATTTGAAAGCTTGGAGTCTGACCTTTACAATGCATTTAGCCACTTTGATTAACTCATACGTAGTGCTGAGTTATTTGCAGATAAATAGAAATGTATTTTTCCATAATTTATGAAAACAATGTTTTTGTGCCATGTACTCTAATATGTCAGAAACATCATACAGCTCAGATAGTCATGTGTCATGTAATTTGAAAGGTCTCATCGAGTAGAATAAAACATAATTGTTTGGGGCTTTGACTAAACTTGAGTGAGGCATTGCTTCAAATTCAAAACAACAATTTCAAAACTGTAAAGGGCTAAGAGAAAGGCTACCTTGGTTCCAAATGCTGTAACTTTTGATTACTTCATGATATCACCACAAAATAATTTTTTTAAAATTTATCAACACCAAAATAAAAATGTAAAATGTAAAATTTAATTCACATACATCACCAAATAAGAATTTTTCTCCTACCTTATTTTTTTCATGAGATATTGAACGTCAAATAAGAATGATATGAAAAATCCCTTGACCACACTGATTTTTCTTACATTTCTGTCACCTATTTCTCAACATGAGAATATTCAAATGCAAAGTCCCCCCCCCCCAAAAAAAATATGGAAAGATTTCTA
>NW_015506391.1:281736-300627 GCF_001515645.1 Sinocyclocheilus grahami
CTTGTTTAGTGCTTTTTGCTTTCATAATATCCCACCTAAAACATAACTTAACCCTTTAACTGACATCTCTACTGTACAGTAGACCTTAATTTGAGAGGGAATAAATCTGTCAAAAGGAGGAGATGAGAGAGCAATCTTTCCACAGCTCTACTGCCCCACTTCTGTGTCTGCTTTTGCCATGGGGGGTGGGAATTCCCAGTTTTCAAGTGACAGCAGCAGTTTACAAACTTCCGTCAGTCGCACAAAAGGAAGAATGGAAAGATAAAGAGCTAACGCATGGGATTAATAGCTGTAGATTATCATGAGGGTCTCTAGAATCATCCAAACAAAACAAAACTTCCAGGGAGATCTATAGTTTTTTGTATACTTAGTCAAAAGTCCAAGCGGCAACTATAGTTGCCGCTGGGCAAATTACTTGTAAGTACATATCATGGGGAAATGGGGTATACTGTGTTAATAGGTTAATAAATCAAGGTTATTGGTCTTGTTTAGTGCTTTTTGCTTTCATAATATCCCACCTAAAACATAACTTAACCCTTTAACTGACATCTCTACTGTACAGTAGACCTTAATTTGAGAGGGAATAAATCTGTCAAAAGGAGGAGATGAGAGAGCAATCTTTCCACAGCTCTACTGCCCCACTTCTGTGTCTGCTTTTGCCATGGGGGGTGGGAATTCCCAGTTTTCAAGTGACAGCAGCAGTTTACAAACTTCCGTCAGTCGCACAAAAGGAAGAATGGAAAGATAAAGAGCTAACGCATGGGATTAATAGCTGTAGATTATCATTTTCTCCCTTTTATGACATTATGTCTTGTAAGGGGCAAAATATTGAGGCCCCTTCATCCAGTCTGGATGTGTTTCATTCTAATTGGTCAAGAACCCTAATTATTTTTATGACTAATGGCTTATGATTCTATTATAATGTTGAAATTCAGACAAGTAATGAGTTTACATTTACAGTATTATATGAAATCACCTACTACAGTCAGTCATTGAATACTATGGGCCTAAAAAAATGCATAATTTTCTTTCAGGTATACCTTTTTTATTATTCAGATGTAATATTTTCTTAATTCTATTTATTTTTATTTATTTATTTTCATTTAACTTTTTGATACAATAATTGTTTGGGGCTTTGACTAAACTTGAGTGAGGCATTGCTCAAATTCAAAACAACAATTTCAAAACTGTAAAGGGCTAAGAGAAAGGCTACCTTGGTTCCAAATGCTGTAACTTTTGATTACTTCATGATATCACCACAAAATAATTTTTTTAAAATTTATCAACACCAAAATAAAAATGTAAAATGTAAAATTTAATTCACATACATCACCAAATAAGAATTTTTCTCCTACCTTATTTTTTTCATGAGATATTGAACGTCAAATAAGAATGATATGAAAAATCCCTTGACCACACTGATTTTTCTTACATTTCTGTCACCTATTTCTCAACATGAGAATATTCAAATGCAAAGTCCCCCCCCCCCAAAAAAAATATGGAAAGATTTCTATTAAACGATACCTACCTTTTGACTCTCCTTGCTACGGTCTTGGAGTTATGAGTCATTATTTTTGTGTATGTCACTCAGAAAAAAACATCAACTTCAGAGAGGCAAAAATACCTTCAGGGCTTAAAGGGTTAAATTAGGTCTGCACAATTAATTGAATTTCTAATCACGATTACAATTATGGATGCCATAATTACGTAATTGTTCAAAGCGGAAATTAATCGTTTAAAGTCCACTTATGTTATTCTGCATGCTTAAGATGTGTTTTTTTTCTACTGTTTATCTTAAGGGTTCTTCCATTGTTTTAATTTTAGTTTTAGTATAACACTATAATACCATTCATATTTTAACTTTTTTTTTAAGTCCACCGGCAACTATAGTTGCCGCAGTTTATAGTTGTCATTTTCCTTTTGTAAGTATTTTTCTAGATCTTATCCATGTTTTATTTCTCAATGACATGCAAGCAAGCAACCAAATAAAGGATTTCAAGAAGAAAAAAAAAAGGTATTCACTCCCTTCCTGTCACATGAGGCTGTCAAGTTCCTACCCCTACTTCCAGGAAGCATGGCGAAGGCAAACCCTCCCAAAGAAATGTAATTTTCATGTTACTAATAAGTATTTTTTGTTGACATATATATATATATATATAAATCTTTCCACAGCTCTACTGCCCCACTTCTGTGTCTGCTTTTGCCATGGGGGGTGGGAATTCCCAGTTTTCAAGTGACAGCAGCAGTTTACAAACTTCCGTCAGTCGCACAAAAGGAAGAATGGAAAGATAAAGAGCTAACGCATGGGATTAATCACTCAGAAAAAAACATCAACTTCAGAGAGGCAAAAATACCTTCAGGGCTTAAAGGGTTAAATTAGGTCTGCACAATTAATTGAATTTCTAATCACGATTACAATTATGGATGCCATAATTACGTAATTGTTCAAAGCGGAAATTAATCGTTTAAAGTCCACTTATGTTATTCTGCATGCTTAAGATGTGTTTTTTTTCTACTGTTTATCTTAAGGGTTCTTCCATTGTTTTAATTTTAGTTTTAGTATAACACTATAATACCATTCATATTTTAACTTTTTTTTTAAGTCCACCGGCAACTATAGTTGCCGCAGTTTATAGTTGTCATTTTCCTTTTGTAAGTATTTTTCTAGATCTTATCCATGTTTTATTTCTCAATGACATGCAAGCAAGCAACCAAATAAAGGATTTCAAGAAGAAAAAAAAAAGGTATTCACTCCCTTCCTGTCACATGAGGCTGTCAAGTTCCTACCCCTACTTCCAGGAAGCATGGCGAAGGCAAACCCTCCCAAAGAAATGTAATTTTCATGTTACTAATAAGTATTTTTTGTTGACATATATATATATATATACATCCAGTCTGGATGTGTTTCATTCTAATTGGTCAAGAACCCTAATTATTTTTATGACTAATGGCTTATGATTCTATTATAATGTTGAAATTCAGACAAGTAATGAGTTTACATTTACAGTATTATATGAAATCACCTACTACAGTCAGTCATTGAATACTATGGGCCTAAAAAAATGCATAATTTTCTTTCAGGTATACCTTTTTTATTATTCAGATGTAATATTTTCTTAATTCTATTTATTTTTATTTATTTATTTTCATTTAACTTTTTGATACACAATACCCTGTTGGGTGCTTAATGGCTGTACTTTGTTCTGCACTATGTTCCACCACTTTAGGACAAATGGATTTGTTGTGTTTTCCTATTCAAGAGATTATAAGCTAGATGCAACTTTTTTGGGGGTTTGCATCGAATGTTCTTCGACTTTTATGCATGATAAATTTGTTTATGAATAAAGATTCATCAACTATAGTTGCCGCACATTCAAATACGATTTTCAAGGAAAAAAAAAACCTGGGGAAAATAAATGCAGAACATGTTCACATAGAACACTATTAACATGACGATATGCATAAAACCATTCAGAAAAATTTGGGCACAAATGGATTAAAGAAGAAACCAATCCAATGTATAGTTGACATTTGAGGCTTAATACCATAGAAAAGCAATAAAAGTTTTTCAGTTAGAGTTTTTTCAGCTTGTTTAATTTCATATAAAAATATGGCATGCAGTTGCTTCAAACAATGGTATAAACATCATTCAATGTAAATTGTGATAATCGTAATTAATAATCGCAATTACAATTTTAAGGGAATAATCAACAATGTTTTTTCTCATAATCGGGCAGCACTACTTTAAAGTACTAATAACATACGTACCTTTTAGGCACTAAAATGTAGGCTATTTACGGGTAAATAAGGCGTAGCCTACCTTTTACCGTGTACCGACACAGTGACAGCTTTGTAACTTTTTTGGGGGGGTGGGGTTAGTGTGTACCAATTTTACAGTTATGAAAACATTTGTGCACAATACTCATTACGGTTTCCTTTTAAAACATTTCACTCTAGATCTGGATAAATGCCCTGTGTCTTCTCCAGATGACTCTCAGCCCTTCAACATGACTTTCCGTCCGTATGTTTGGGCCCATTCAACATCTGAACTCAGGCACCTCATTCAATCCTGCAACCGTGTTTCTGTGGATTCAGAGGCATCAGTGGGGGTGTATGATGCCATGGACAGAAGGCCGGGTGCCCATCTACTCATTGAACCAACACAATCTGGGCGATTTTACCAGGACTATGGCTCTCTGACCTCTAATTTGTTGGATAGTAGAGGCTTTTATGCCGACATCAAGATGTCAACTAAAGTAGCAGAAATTGACTCAGAGTCTGATATTATGTGCACACAACTTCAGCTAAGCGGGTCATACAAATGCATAAAATGCACTAAGGTATTAACATTTCTATTATTTAGCTACTTCTAAAAATATATTTCTATCAGCTGCTTGTCCTTAACTATCCACTCCAAATTATCTATTAAAATTAAAAGAATTAAAAGTAATAGTTCAAACAAATAAAACTTTAGTTTTAAGAAATTCATAAAGGCATAATTTGTATTTATCTAGAAAATGAATTCCCAGTATTTAAGCATAGCCAGGCCCATTCACACCAAGAATGATAACTATATCGTCCACAACAAGGCGTTGTTATTATAAACGTTCTGTTTATTATAAGGGCACGCTGCAGTTATGCCATATCTGCCGAAATCAAATCAGAGATTTATATTTCTTCTTCTTAACACTTCCCCTAAACACTTCTAAACATGCTTTTGTTTTCAAACAGGTGTTTTCAACCCCTCATGGGCTAGAAGTTCATGTGCGGCGGTCACACAGTGGCACGAGGCCCTTCGCGTGCGAAATCTGTGGAAAAACGTTCGGCCACGTCGTCAGCCTGGAGCAACATAAAGCTGTCCATTCACAAGTAGGGCCTATGCTTGCATTATCACAATATTGAATAATTCAGCCAGAATTCTAAGACTAGACGAGCTTGCTAATGACATTTTTCCGGCAGGAAAGGGTCTTCAGCTGCAAAATCTGCGACAAAAGCTTCAAGAGGTCATCCACTTTGTCCACACACCTCCTCATCCACTCTGACACCAGACCGTATCCCTGTCAGTACTGTGGCAAACGATTCCACCAGAAATCAGATATGAAAAAACACACGTTCATTCATACAGGTGATTTATATTTTGATGAAAATAATGAGAATACATTTTTCTGCAAATTATTGTTTGTGCAGTTCAGTAACTAGATTAATACAGAATTTGTTCACGTCAAAGTTTTGCTGAGACTAAAAAAAAAAAAAATCTTCATATATTTTACAGGTGAAAAGCCCCACAAGTGTCAAGTGTGTGGCAAAGCCTTCAGTCAGAGTTCAAACCTCATCACGCACAGCAGAAAACACACAGGATTCAAGCCTTTCAGATGTGAACTTTGTGGCAAAGGCTTTCAGCGCAAAGTAGATCTGAGGAGACACAAAGAAACTCAGCATGGACTAAAATAATCAAACATAAATATTTTTTTCTTACGACTGTTTGTTTGCACATGTGAAACTTTGTAGAATTAAAAGGTAATATTGTGTGGTTTTATGGATTAAGGAAATTAGTTTGCAGTCCGAGATATTTCCGATGCTCATTACAATTCCCGGTATTTTGTAACAAGCTGTGATATTTTATCCCTGCAAAGTATTAATAAACAAAAAAAAGATCAGTTCTTTTATTTTTACTTCAAAATATTTATTAACCATTTAAATAGATTAAAATTAACTGTTCCATCATTAGATCAATATGTAGGCCAAAACAAATGTCATCAAGTATATGTAAACTCATATTCTTGTGTAGAGCCCGACCGATATGGGTTTTTAGGGGGCCGATGCCGATACCGATATTAAGGCGTAAAAAAGACAGATATCGATATATCGGCCGATTTTTTTTTAGGCTATATTATAGTACGGTATAGTCAAATGTTTGGACACACTTCCCATTCGTGTGTCCAAACTTTTGACTGGTACTTTATATAGAATACAGTAAATACATAAACAGAATATATACACATAAACACATTTTTTGCAATGATAACTCAAATGTGGTGATCAAACACTTATAATGATGTGACAAACATAGGCCTAATGGAGGCAGGGTATTTAACAATAAACTTTATTATTTAAAAATGAGTCTGACATCAGTGCACTTAACAGTAAACTTCACTTATTATAGATAACTTAAAAATCACAAATAGAACAAAATGTATATAACTTGAATTAAGAAAATAAACAATAACTGTGTAGGGCAAGCAAGCTATACTGCCAAACCAACAGGGGCAGGTTTATGCAGGAAGTGCAGCTTTTCCAAATGTAAACATCTAAAATGAATAAATAATAATAATGAATAATATTTCTTCACAAATTATGTGTTGTGTATTTTCTGGTAATCGAATGAACATGCAGAACATGAGGATTCATATTTAAATAGTCTTTTTGCAGTTTAATATTCACAGACACTATCTATATCGCAATTTGATTTAAGTGTACTGACCTGTTTTTTATTTATTCATCAAAAATATGACAAATTCCATGAAATTCCGCATTATACAGTAAATTCCGTTTTTATGACTGGATTCCGCAATTCCGTCCATGTTTTCTGCATCGCGGAAATCACAGGGCCCTGTAGCAAATGTAGTGAAAGTAAAAGACGGGGACGTTGTTTATTTACTTTAGCATTGAGTCTCTCCAGCTGGTGACAACGTAGCAAAATCACCATTCAACAGACTCAAGCCACCACCGCACTGCCATCTATTGGACTGCAGAAAATACTAACATCTTAATCTGCTATGTTACTGAGTCTGACAAACTATTCTGACACCGTGTCTGCGCCGCAACAGGACGCGACAAAGTGTGATACAATACGCTATTGTATTGTATCACGCGCCGCTCGCGTCTGGTATAGAAACCCAGTTAAGAAATGTGATGTGACCGATGTGATAAGCATGAGTTCTGGGCCGTGGCGTGGCCGGTATAAACACCAGCATTGATTAAGGGGCCGCGATCAGCTGTGGAGCCGTAATGCGCCGCAGATGCGTGCCGTGATGCGCAGATCAGCTCTAGTCTCTATCGTCACAGAATCTGCTGTTATTTGCTGTCATCCATTCTTCATATCTTCATGCAACACTAAGAATTAGAATCATTGTAATGTGACGATAAAATGTGTGCGGGTGGGTGGCAGGCGGATAATTTATTTGAAGCAGCAGACTCTGGTGAAGTTTGAGCTCATCCGCGCATCTCTACACTACTGTACATTGAACTGGGTCACCAATAGCAAACAACGGAGCGCGCTCTGCTGGACAAACTAAGTAATTACACCATTCAGAAGCATTTAATCTGTGTTGTATGTTCTGTAAAAAAATACAGATATATCTGCGACAGGCTCATATCGGCTGATAATATCGGCAAAACAATATATCGGTCGGGCTCTTTACTTGTGATAGTCAAACAAAGTAGTGGCTTAAAAATTAACATTTGAGGTAATTTATGTTGTAGAAGCAAACATTCTCTATCGTCACAGAATCTGCTGTTATCTGCTGTCATCCATTCTTCATATCTTCATGCAACACTAAGAATTAGAATCATTGTAATGTGACGATAAAATGTGTGCGGGTGGGTGGCAGGCGGGTGGGTGGCAGGCAAACAAAATAATTTATTTGAAGCAGCAGACTCTGGTGAAGTTTGAGCTCATCCGCGCATCTCTACACTACTGTACATTGAACTGGGTCACCAATAGCAAACAACGGAGCGCGCTCTGCTGGACAAACTAAGTAATTACACCATTCAGAAGCATTTAATCTGTGTTGTATGTTCTGTAAAAAAATACAGATATATCTGCGACAGGCTCATATCGGCTGATAATATCGGCAAAACAGTATATCGGTCGGGCTCTTTACTTGTGATAGTCAAACAAAGTAGTGGCTTAAAAATTAACATTTGAGGTAATTTATGTTGTAGAAGCAAACATGAAAGTACAAATGAACCACTACACCACTTTAACCACATCTTAATCTAAAAATATATTCTGCAATGTGTATTGTCCTGCATCTTAAAGTTAAAACTGCAGTCCTTAACTTTTTTTGGTTAAAAATGATCCAAAATCAATATTTGAGCAAGTACATAACAGCCAGTGTTTGAAACTATCGCCTTACGTTAGCCCGATTCACAACGGTTAGCTTATAATAATGTTTTCTAATTTGAGTGGTATGGGTAGTTTTCACGGGAAATTCGAGCATGGCACTGCGTCATTACATCACTTCTGTAAACATAAAGAATTTGTCCCGGCTAGTAGACTATCCCATGTGAGGATCCTGCAGGTGGCCGATCGTTTTCAAACAGAGATGGCGACAAAGAGGCAAAACTTACGGACTGCAGCTTTAAATAAATTTTGTTTAGAAAAAAAACTAAAATCCTGAAGTCATCAAGAGCATTACTTTGCATTTGCATTTAAAGGGGTCCTATTATGCTCTTTTACAAAGTCTTGATTTTGTTTTTGGGGTGTACTAGAATATGCTCTCATGCTTGGTGGTTCGGAAAACGCATTATTTTTCACATAATTTACATTATTAAAATACCTTTCTCCCCAGCCTGGCACAAACGGCTCGATTAGTTCCGGGTTTGATGAAGGCCTGCCTTCCGAAAAAACGAAATGTGTTGTGATTGGTTAGCTGTCCCAGTGCATTGTGATCACTGATCTATTAATAGATTATATAATATAATTATTATATAATAGTCATTATGTATAGATCAGTGGTTGTGATTGGCGAACAGCTACAAACCCAATTCCATTCCTTCTTTTAACTCTTATTGCTACCTGTCCCAACTTTTTTTGAATGTGTAGCTCTCATGAAATCCAAAATGAGCCAATATTTGGCATGACATTTCAAAATGTCTCACTTTCAACATTTGATATGTTATCTATATTCTATTGTGAATAAAATATAAGTTTATGAGATTTGTAAATTATTCCATTCCTTTTTTACTCACAATTTGTACAGTGTCCCAACTTTTTTGGAATCGGGTTTGTAGATGGTGTTTCAGTACTGCTGCGTCCCTTGCAAAAGCAGCAAGTTCCGTCTGCTCCGGTATAGTTAAGGATGGCGTCAATATTGCCATATCAATTTGAGCCGGATTCAGACCTCGAGAATATTGAACGAGGATCGTGCAGAACCTTTGCATGCATGGATATGGACGGACATGGTGAAAACTTGACGCTGCAGCAGCTCTTCTTCTTCTTTGCTTTCTCTGATGCACTAACTCTGCAGTAGCACTTCTTCTTCGTCGTCGTCTTGTCTGATGCACTCAACCAAGCGTTCTAACCACGACCTCGCCCCTCCCCATAGATATATATACCTATCTATGGCCCCTCCCCACCCCCCAACCATTCGAATTTCCGTATGCGGGAATTAATTTAATGATATTCTAATGGGCCGCTTTGTGACATCACAAAGCCCGGAAAGCAATGCTGTAGTTCAAACGAGCCATTCGTTGTAGTTCTTGAAAAGGGATTTTTTTTAACTAAATATTTCCCTTTGGAGACGATTTGTAACTTTGTAGCTCTGTTTTATGCCCAAACATACACACTACACACTGACTAAAATTTAAAAAAGTGAAAAAACATAATAGGATCCATTTAACATACAGGAATTTTCCAGAGTGAAGAATCCTTCAGAAATTCAGTTTAAGAGTAAACATGTCCTGATAGACATTAACAGCACCATCTTAATTGGATTTCTTTATGGTTCTTTCAGTTTTCAAGCAAATAAAAAATGTATAGTTGCAACCTACCAGATATTATTTACTTAAATATGATAGTCAAGTGAAGTCACCTTTATTTGTATAGCGCTTTATACAATACTGGTTGTGTCAAAGCAGCTTTACAGTGTTAAACAAGAAAACAGATTGTCAATAATGCAAGAAGACAATAACAAGAGTCATTTTTCCAGCTAAAGTCAGTTCATTGATGATTCAGTGATGTCATCATCCAGTTCAGCTCTCTTCCAGTAGTGTCTGTGCAATCAGTCAAGCGTCCCCAACTAAGCAAGCCAAAGGTGACAGTGGCAAGGAACCAAAACTCCATCGGTGACAGAAATGGAGAAAAAACCTTGGGAGAAACCAGGCTCAGTCAGGGGGCCAGTTCTCCTCTGGCCAGATGACACCAGCATGGTGTGGTTTAATTCCAGCCTGCAATACAGGTGTAGAGGACTTGTCTGGTTCCTGTGGACTTGTGTCAAATATGGTTATCGAGGTGATGAGATGAAAGATGATTTGAATTATAGAAACGCAATATTGTATTCTAGTATATCTAGTGTGTATGCCAAGTTAAAGAGAAGGGTCTTTAATTTAGATTTAAACTGACAGAGTGTGTCTGCCTCCCGAACAACGCTAGGTAGATTGTTCCAGAGTTTGGGCACTAAATAGGGATTTTTTTAATATTCTAGGTATTATCAAATGGCCAGAGTTTTGAGATCGCAGCGGACGTGAAGGACTATAATGTGAAATGAGCTCGCTCAAGTATTGAGGAGCTAAACCATTCAGGGCTTTACAAGTAATTAGCAAGATTTTAAATTGTATTCATTGTTCAAGAGGGAGCCAGTGCAGAGTTGACAGAACCGAGCTAATGTGGTCGTACTTCGTGGTTCTAGTAAGAACTCTAGCTGCTGCATTTTGGACCAGCTGGAGTTTGTTTATTAAGCGCGCAGAGCAACCACCCAATAAAGCATTATAATGGTCTAAGATTGAGGTCATGAATGCATGAATTAACGTTTCTACATTTGACATTGAGAGCATTTGTTGTAATTTAGATATATTTTTAAGATGGAAAAATTCAGTTTTACAAATGCTAGAAACATGGTTTTCAAAGGAAAGATTTAGTTATCAGATAGCACACCTAGGTTCCTAACTAATAACGAGGAATTAACAGAGCAGCCATCAAGTGTTAGACAGTGTTTTAAAGGATTAGTTCACTTTCAAATGAAAATTTCCTGATAATTTACTCACCCCCATGTCATCCAAGATGTTTACATCTTTCTTTCTTCAGTCGAAAAGAAATTACGGTTTTTGATGGAAACATTCCAAGATTATTCTCCTTATAGTGGACTTCAACGGTTACCAAACGGTTGAAGGTCAAAATTACAGTTTCAGTGCAGCTTCAAAGGGCTCTACACGATACCAGACGAGGAATAAGGGTCTTATCTAGCGAAACGATCGGTCATTTTGTAAAAAAAAAAAAAAAGTATATGCTTTATTAAAAAAAATGCGTGCCTTGCACTGCTCTGCGTCCATGACTTCACGTAATACGTAATTACGTTGAAAATGTCACGCTTGACGTAGGCGGAAGTTAGGTTTCAAAAGATTTAAACATCCAGGATACGCACACGAAGTGACCATTTTAAACGATAAACTGACACAAAGACATTTGAATATGTGTCATTGAACATACAACAACTTTTGAACGGTCCTAGTACTGAGCCTTGTGGCACTCCATACTGTACTTGTGAACAATATGATATCTCGCCATTTACTGCTACGAATTGATGACGGTCAGATAAGTAAGATTTGAACCATGACAATGCAATTCCACTAATGCCAACATAATTTTGTAGTCTACTCAAAGGAATGTTGTGGTCGATAGTGTCAAACGCAGCACTCCAGTGATGAGATCCAGTAGCACTAATAGAGAAATACAACCACAGTCGGACGATAAGAGCAGGTCATTTGTAACTCTGATGAGAGCAGTCTCAGTACTATGATACAGTCTAAATCCCGACTGGAAATCCTCAGAGATACCATTTCTCTCTAAAAAGGAACCAAGCTGAGAGGATACTGCCTTTAGTATTTTTAACAGAAAAGGGAGATTTGAGATCGGTTTGTAACTAATTCTCTAGGATCAAGTTGTGTTTTTTTTAATGAGAGGCATAATAACAGCCAATTTGAAGGTTTTAGGGACATATCCTAAAGACATTGATGAATTAATAATATTCAGAAGAGGATCTATGACTTCTGGAAGCACCTCTTTTAGTAGCCTAGGTGGAATAGGGTCTAACATACATGTTGTAGGTTTTTGATGATTTGACATACTGAGTATTGAAAATGAAAAGATGCACATAATCATTGTTTCAGGTAGGCTTTTATTATAAACTGTAAATGTGTGTGTGGTACATTAAGTCAAGTCAAGTCAAGTCAAGTCACCTTTATTTATATAGCGCTTTTAACAATACAGATTGTGTCAAAGCAACTGAACAACATTAATTAGGAAAATAGTGTGTCAATAATGCAAAATGACAATAGTAAACACAAATTTTTCAGTTAAAGACCGTTCATCATTGATTTCAGTGATGTCACCATCCAGCTCAGTTCAGTTTAAATAGTATCTTTGCAATCATTTGCAATCAAGTCAACGATATCGCTGGAAATGAAGTGTCCCCAACTAACAAGCCAGAGGCGACAGCGGCAAGGAACCAAAACTCCATCGGTGACAGAATGGAGAAAAAACCTTGGGAGAAACCAGGCTCAGTCGGGGGGGGGGGGCATGTTTGTTTATGTTTATGTTTGTTGAGTAATGCAGCGTTTGAAGAGCAGTACAAGATTGTGTAGATCTTTGTCCTCCAGTTTCAGCTCGCTCATGAGAGAGGAGATGTACTCCAATGAAGACGGACTTACCAATGACTCTCTCAGCAATGGTGACACTTCTGTTAATCTGAACAAACAAACAGCTTTTAGGACCAGAGGCATGTAAACAGATATTAATCAAAACAAAGGTTAGAAAGAATAGCAAATTAACTGTCTAGAGCATTTTAAAGGTGCCATAGAATGCATTGATACAATATTTTAAATTGTTCTCTGTTATTTACAAAGAAGGTATGTGGCTTAGGTAAGGGCAAAAAATCTCCAGAAACGGTTTTACATGTTTATTTACAACCCTAGGATTTGTCCCTAGAATGAAATTATCTGTTTTTACCTTATTTGGAAGGGTCGTGAATAATAATGTTGAGCTCTGGTTTCGCAGTGCGGCTCAATGTTGAGCATTGCTCTGATTGGCTGTTTCACAGTGCAGCTCATTTCAGTAGCTCACACAGCAGGAAGGAAACACAGGGAAAATATATACAGTGTATTCAGTATTCAGACCCCCTTAAATTTTTCACTCTTTGTTATATTGCAGCCATTTGCTAAAATCATTTAAGTTAATTTTTTTTCCTCATTAATGTACACACAGCACCCCATATTGACAGAAAAACACAGAATTGTTGACATTTTTGCAGATTTATTAAAAAAGAAAAACTGAAATAACACATGGTCCTAAGTATTCAGTGAAATCTTATGTACTGTAATGTAACAGGCTACTGCTAGCAAGTAGCTAACCATGTCCCTTTAAGTGGCTCACCTTATTTTATTAGAACGCACGTTATTTGCTTTCCATGCCTTTCTGAATACAGACACCAACCCATCCCTGCACTTCACATCCCCTGCACAGCCTGTAACATAACATTTATTTCCATGATCTGCCATTTTCGCTGTTGTCCTCACTTGTTTCTTCACAAAACCTGCAGAACTTCTGATGATTTGGCTGTGCAGGTCCGGCTGGCCTAGAACATGGGCGGGTATATGCAAATGTTGGGGGCGTAACTATTAGTGATCCCGACTATAACGTCACAGTCGATGTTATGTTCTGATTGGCCTATTTTTCAGTGGTCTTTTGAATGCACAAGATTTACATAAGAAGGAGGAAACAATGGTGTTTGAGGCTCACGGTATGTCATTTCCATGTACAGAACTGTTATTATTCAACTATGCCAAGGTAAATACAGTTTTCCATTCTATGGCACGTTTAAAATCGTCACCGACCACAATAAACATCTACTCCTTTACGATTTATTAAAACAAATCAATATTTAACTTCAAATTATTAAGTACATCACCTGTTAATTAAATGATTTGTTTTGAAGGAATTGAAAATAATGATTCAATGTAAAGTTAAACACACATAAATGCCTGAATTTATGCCACTTTTAAGAAGTCATCCATCCATAGTTCTTTCTCTAAGAGAAAAAAGGGTTATTGCAACAGCTCGGATTCAACCTGTTCTACAGTTTCTGGTGCTTTATCTATTATTGAACTGCTCTCAACAAAAGCCCACAGGCCAGTGGCACACCTGACATAAGGCACAGAGAGGTGCGCCTCCAAATTATTCATGAAGGGAAAATAACAGGCCCATTGCTGATAAACAGAATGAAAGCCTCAAATGGCTTCCGAAACTAAATGTAGACAAGCAGTCAAAAACAGTGAGATTAGTGAACAAAGTTATTTCCAATAAACAATGTTATTAAAGGTATTTTTAATCATGTCATTCCAAACATGTCCTATCAAAACTAAGGGTAACACTTTAGATTTGAGAACACTATTCACTATTAACCAAGAGTTTTCCCTCAATAAACTCCTTATTTATAGCAATTAAGGTAGCTGTTGTAGTAGCTGTTTAGATATGGTGTCTGGTTAAGGGATCTAGAATAAGGTCATGCAGAATGAGGCATTATGTGCTTTGAAAGTACTAATAAACAGCCAATTTTCGAGCAATATGCATGCTAATTAACAATTAGTTAATAATGAATCTGTTCCCTAATCTAAAGTGTAACCGAACAAAGTTCTAACACATACATATATTAATTTTGTGGGTTCTCAGAACATCACAATTTTTACCCTGCTGATGCACATTCGTTCTCTTGGGGATCTAATAAACAAACAAAGCGTTTCTTTATTGAACTATCTGGTGAAATCCTCCAGCCAGTCAATAATAAATCAGAGCCATGTCTTTTGGCAGATCTTTAAAATGGGAGTGGTTTAATTGGGGTTGTGTGTTGGCTCTTCAGGTGGAATGTTTCCCTTGGTGTCTCTGTCAAGCATTCATAAACCTGAGGGAAGTCATACACGCCACCTGGCACTGTATAAACATTATTGTGTAGCTTTTTCTAGCACACACACATTATACAAGATGGCATTCTGAAACCGTGTCGAGTCAATGACAAATAAAAGAGTGTTAACAGTAAATCAAAGGAAGAATCTATTTTGAAGCATACAAAATATAATTATCATTAATTTTCCTACACCATAGATACATGTGAGTATTCAAATGTTATTATAGTCAATGTATTGCTATGGATTGCATTTTTTAAAATTAATAGAGGCAGCAAATCTCTCTTTCTTTCTATATGTGTGTGTGTATTAAAGATCTCTCACTATTAAAAAACTCCATAAGCAATCCCAAAAGAAGGACAAATCTTTATCAAGTAGACAAATATTAACTTGGAGCACAAAGAAATGCACACAAATCATACACGCACTCGCACAGAAATAAATCACTTGTGTCTTATAGCTTTGCAGAAAACAATGCTCCCTGATTTCCTCAGTGCTGTTCACGTATGCTCTTGTTAAAGCCAGGCCCTCCAGCTGTTGATCTGTCTACCACATACTTTCACTGTCAGAGCACAGCAGGCCACCGAGGTGCCATAAAGCCCCAATCAACAGTCATCATCAGATAAACCCACAGCATTATCTGTAGTTGCAATATTCTGAGCCTTTATATGAGCACACGCTAGTTTAGTTGAGGAACAGCCCTGCTAGCCTCTCATGGCAAATACCAACACATGTGGCACTTTCCCATGCATGAGCAAATGGACAAAACAATGCAGAAGTAAATAATTAGCTTAAGCAATCTAAAGATCTGTTTGACATCTAAAAGATACATTTGTTGGAAGTAATCTGGTTGGAAGTAATCTGGACACACATTTTGTTCTGAGGGACAATAAACTACCTATCAACCACCCAGCAACTTCAGAAAATGCTTAAATCTAGTTTTAATGTATTGAATATTCATTTGATACTTACACTGACAGAAGAAACAGCAATTAAAGTCCATTCTGGCCTTTTGTGAATGATATTAGTGTTTGTAAACCTAAAACAAACGACAATTCATAGCACCATTAGCAAAAATGCACTTAAATGCTATAACATTTTTAATGTGCATTGATGTCAGTCATAAACACTTGCGCATGCATATGGTATGGGGAAATAAGTGCAATATTAAAGTAAAACTGCTTTATCTGGTGTAATGTTTTTGAAGTTGCTTGGATTTAGTAGCTCTCAACAGGAGAGACAGAATTCCTGGAAGCAGGTTCAATCCAAGGGTGAAGTGCCCCTTCAGAGGAATGGTAAATCATCTTCATAGTGTGGCACACTACTTCCTGTTGACAACACTTCTATGGCCAATCATAATTTATGGGCCGTGAAACTGAAAACCTCATGGTTTAGGCCAAAAAGGTAAATTGAGTGTCTGATAAACAGACGTAAACGGGCAGACTGGGACAAAAATTCAGCCCTGGCACAGTGAAATAAAATAAGCAGTACCATATATGTAACAGATATTTAAACATTTAATGTATGTGTCTGGCAAACAATGCTTACTATTTAAAGAGCACACGTTTATAAAAAAATTTACACATACAGTAAAAACAAAAGAAAAATAATCTGAGGATGTTGTAGAGTCTGTGTGCTGTCGGTTTATTCCATTTGTCTGCTGTTACTGTCATTCTCTACAGTATGTTGTACTTTGTTGTCACTGTCTGTCTGTTGGGTTTTTCCTACCTCTACCATACTCCTCCCTGTCTCTGCTAGGCCTACTGTAGCACCCTTCCTCACAGCACTGGTATTGGAAGACCAGGGGTCTCTGGCTGTACTGATTCTAGCAACATCCTAGTTAATGAACACAGTATAGGACAGGGTTCCTCAATAGGCGGCCCACGGGTCACATCTGGCCCGTGAGAGAAAAATGTTTGGCCCGCGCTAATTTCAAATAATGTGGCATGAAAATTCAAACGCAGCTTCAGAAAGCTACATTAACTTACATCGTGTCTACACCGGACGAGAGCGGCGCAACGCAACAAAATACAAGAGACAAATCCCCGACAGTAAACTGCTGACTCGTTCTATTTATGACGTACTGACACAAAGTTCAAATGATTTGCAATGCTTTGTTGCACCCAGTGTAGATACGATGTGACAGCAAACATATGGCGCGTGTGTAGAAAAGAAAAGTGGACACGGAAAATAGATGATGTGAATGTACTGAACAGTTTTGAGTGAGTGAGTGACTGATACCATCTTTGTTATGGAATACACGTGTTGGTTCGCAGTGAGTTCACAGTTTTAATGTACAAGTTTGCTTTAATTTATTTTCAAGATCTGAGGTAAAATATCTATTGTTACTTTCACTATGGCTATAAAGATCATGCAGAATAATATTCAAACTCACATTAGACACTTTTAACATTGAATAAAGCATATAATCATTACCTGAGATTATCGCTGTCATATTTTGTATGTTGTTCCTGCCGCGACATCGCAGAAAATAAAAAACATTTCTAAAATAGAATCCCGTGGCGCTGTCGCGGGTGGTTAGGACAAAAACTACATGGAAAAGATACTTTTTATCACGTTGCGTCATGTCTGGTTTGAACACACGGTGTTAAAGTTTGACCCCCCCCCCCAAAATCTAAGTATAAAAATATTAATATTAATATAAATATCTAATAAATGAATCTGCAATTATGGAAAGTGGAGAGAAGAGATACAGTCTTGAGCAGGAACAGTTGATTTGCATGGCAGACATGGAGATCCAGATTTTTTTGTTTGTTAGTTTGTTTTTAATATTCAACAGGCAAAGTTCTTCTGTATCTAAATGCAAAAATGTTCATAATTGTTTGAATTAAAAAAAATCTGAATATTTATCTTGTGACCATCTCGTGACTATTTTAACAAAAGCAGCAGTAATATAATAAATGTTATATATATATATATATATATATATATATATATATAGGTCAGTAGCCCTTGGCTTGCTATTGCTGGCAGAATTCAGCCCTCTGCGAAAACTAATTGAGGAACCCTGATATAGGATGTAAACATTACAGCAAAATATTGTCTCACTGACTGCTCTCAACATTGGAATACAAAAAAGTAATAATAGCAAAAAAGGGAATAGAATATATAGCAAAACCTATAAATAGTAGCACCAGTAAATCCTTTTTGATAGGGTTGTAACAATTCACTCAACACACGATTCGATTTGATTCACAATTTTGATTTCACGATTCGATTCGATTCACATAATTTGAAATTTAAGACAAATTATAAATTAAATGTGTCCTTTTATTATTGCTTGGACAAAATGCTGCACATTTCTTTGTGAAATTAAAATAACACTATAATAATATACTAATATTGCACTTGCGTATTACTGCTCTTTGTTGGTTTTGATTGCTTCTATTGTCCTCATTTGTAAATCACTTTGGACAAAAATGTCTGCTAAATGACAAAATTTAAATATAATGTAAATGTAAATAACAAAACTACATTGAAATTTTAAAACAAGCACCAAATCAAATAAATAAGTAACACGAATAAAATAAATCTCTTCAAATAAACAAAATAATGCTTTGTCTGTGCTATTTCCTTTTAAAATTAGAGGCAACCACTTCATTTTAATCTTGATCCAAACAAAAATGCTGCATACATGCAACATGAGCAGTTTTTAAACTAAATTAGATTGTATAATTTCGAAATTTGAAGCAAAAACAGAATGGTTTGACTTCAGTTTTGTGAAACTATAACTCCTACATCTAAATGAATCGCGATTTGTTTAGCATCTCAACCGATTTGAATCGTCACATATTTTAATCGATTTTCAACCGGCTCGCCGTTAATCGTTACATCCCTACTTTTTGATATACAATTATTTGTAAATTAAAGTATGCTGAAGTGTTGCTAGTACGTGCCGCATGTGCATTTGTGTGTGTGATGAAAAGTATGTGTGTGTGAGTGTGATCTCTCTCTCTCTGTGTGTGTGTGACACAG
>NW_015506391.1:302129-303679 GCF_001515645.1 Sinocyclocheilus grahami
TTTTTTTTTTTTAGAATTCGTTGATGAACAAAAAGTTGAAATGATCAGCAATTACTTGAAATATAAATAATTTGCAACATTATAAATGTCTTTACTGTCATTTAAGGTATCCTTACTCAATAAAAATATGAATTAAAAAAATTTAATTCATATTTTGAACAGTAGTGTACATATATTACAGTCATGGCCAAAAGTTTTGGCAGTGACATAAATATTGTGTTTCGCAAAGTTTGCTGCTTAAGCTGTTGTGGTTTTCATTCACATTGTTTATAGATTATTGTGTAGAGTGATCAGATACATTTAAGAAAATTGCTAAAAGCTTCATTGGCCAAAGATTTTTTTTTACAAAAAATAAAAACTAAAATTTCACTGTTTTTTGATCCTGACACAAAATTACCATCTAACATTAATTGACTAATCATATCAGCAACACATGTAAAAGTGTGAATGAGAACTAGTCAGGTAAAATCACTATCATACTAATTAGATTGTAAGAGCAGACTTGTTACTATAAAAGGAGGGAAGAAGCACTTCCAATTATTGTGTTCTTGTTAGCAATGGTTACCTCCAAAGAAGCACATACAGCAATCATCGCTTTGTATCAAAATGGCCTCACATGCAAAGAAATTGCTACAAAGAATATTGCACCTGAAAGAACCATTTACTGGATCATCAAGAACTTTAAGGAGAGAGGTTCGACTGCAGTAAAGAAATCTTCATGACGTCCCAGAGTGTCTAGCAAGAGCCAGGACCGTCTCCTCCTGAGGAGTCAGCTACAGAATCGTGTCACCACCAGTGCAGAGCTTGCTCGGGAATGGCAGCAAGTTGGTGTGAGAGCATCTGCAAGCACAGTGAGGCCAAGACTTTTGGACAACAGCCTGGTGTCAAGAAGGGCAGCAAAGAAGCCACTTCTCTGCAAGAAAAACGTCAAGGACAGACTGAAATTCTTCAGGAAGTACAAGGATTGGACAGCAGAAGACTGGTGTAAAGTTATTTTCTCTGATGAAGCGCCCTTCTGACTGTTTGGGACATCTGGAAAATCGATTGTTAGGAGAAGAAAAGGTGAACGCTACCATGAGCCCTGTGCTGTGCCAACAGTGAAGCATCCTGAGACCATCCATGTGTGGGGTTGCTTTTCAACTAAGGAAGTGGTCTCTCTCATAATTCTGCCCAAAAACACTGCCATGAATAAAGAATGGTATCAAAACGTCCTGCAAGGGTGACTTCTTCCAACGATCCATGAGCAATTTGGTGATGGAGCACCATGTCACAAAGGAAGAGTGATAAAGAAGTGGCTCGAAGATCATTACATTGAAAATTTTGGATCTGTGGCCAGGCAACTCCACGGATCTAAATCCCATAGAGAACCTGTGGTCAGTCCTCAAAAGGCGAGTGGACAAGCAGAAGCCCACAAATTGTGATCAACTCCGAGAACTAATAAGGCAAGAATGGATTGCCATCAGTCATGCCAGAGCGAATTGCTGAGGTTATGAAGAACAAGGGTCATCACTGTACAGGTGCATCTCAATAAATTAGAATGTCGTGGAAAA
>NW_015506391.1:310910-323654 GCF_001515645.1 Sinocyclocheilus grahami
TTTCCACGACATTCTAATTTATTGAGATGCACCTGTAAATATTGACTTTTGTCTGTAAATATTTTTTTTTAACCAATAAAAGCCTTTAAAACTTCATATATGCTTATCATTGTTTTTCAGTATACCATAGAAACATGTGGAAAAATAAATACAAATACTTAAGCAGCAAACTTTGCAAAACACAAAATTTATGTCACTGCCAAGACTTTTGGCTATGACTGTACATATTACCTTGTCTGAAAATGTATAAAATTCATAACTCATGGTTGATCGACAATATTCCCTTAGGACAGTTTCAGAGGTTAAAAAGAATCTGTGACAAGGAAGATGATTTTGATTTCAGGGCTCAAGAAATGACTCAAAGATTTCAGGAACGAGGGTACAAAAACAGGGTGATCAACAAGGCATTTAATAAAGCAAGAAACATCAGTAGAGATTAGTTATTAGTACAAAAACGTAAATCACAAGATTCTGATCATTCGGTTTATTTCGTTACACAGTACAGTACAGAAGCGAATAGAATTAAGAAAATTATAAAAGTGATCCCCATCTCAGGGAAGTCATGCCTGAATCTCCCTCCATTGTATTCCGGAAAGCACCTACGATTAAAGATAAATTAGTGAGAAGTCATCTTTCCTTTAAGAAATTAAGTACCTGGTTATGTCTGAGTGCAGGAAATTACAGATGTGGCAATTGCAATCACTGTGACAATATGGTCAAGACAAATATGTTTAAAGATGTAACTTCACACTTTTCATTTCAAATCATTTATTAATTGCAATACATAATTTGTAGTGTATCGGTTAGAGTGTCCAAGTGGTTGTTTCTATATAGGGATGACTACAAGGAAATTAAAGATCAGATTAGTAGAACATAAGAATGCCATTCAAGTTTGTAACCCTTTGTATCCTATGGCCCTTCATTATAAAGAGAAAAATCATGGTAGCCCGAGTACATTGAAGATAATCGGAATAGAACATGTCCCTAGGTCAATAAGAGGAGGTGATAGGGTCAATAGGCTTTTACAGAGAGAGTCTTTTTGGATCTATATACTGAAAGCAACTAAACTTCCAGGCTTAAATGGGGAATTAGACCTTGTACCTTTTTTGTAATAAGAATTCAGATCTGGAAGTATTATATTGTTGATCTTTTTTTTCTTTTTTTTTTTTAAGAAATGGATACTATGTACATACATTGATAAAATGTATTATATTTTTTTTATAAAAATTTTTCCTCTCCTTCATACATGATAATATTGTGTTTGATTTAATTTGATATGTAATCGTCGAACTTCCTCTTTACTGTTTGTCCTGTGTAGAATGACCAGGTGATTGTTATTTGACTAATTAATTGCTGCTCAAAATTAACTCAGATTGTGTTTGTTACTCACACCCTGATGAAGGCAAAATAGCCACAACGCGTAGGTGTGCACTTGTCACCTGTTCTTAAAACTTATAGCCATGATGAAATAAAGGCTTTTTAAAACTTTTTGAATACGATTCGAGTGCCTTGGACTACTATTATTCTTACGATTCATAACTCTTTGTCTAGTGTGCAGTGTGGCTTACCTGAATGTCCTGACTAAATTGTTTATGTCATTGATGACAACTCTCATTGTTAGATGCAGGGGTCCCACAACATCTCTCAAGCTTTGAAAAGACACAAAGAGGGGTCCCACTTTTATATTACAAACCCAATTCTAAAAGTTATAAAAAGAAGAGGGGATGCCACACAGTGGTAAACATGGCCTTGTCCCAACTTTTTTGAGATGTGTTGATGCCATGAAATTTAAAATCAACTTATTTTTCCCTTAAAATTATACATTTTCTCAGTTTAAACATTTGATATGTCATCTATGTTGTATTCTGAATAAAATATTGAAATTTGAAACTTCCACATCATTGCATTCTGTTTTTATTCACAATTTGTACAGTGTCCCAACTTTTTTGGAATCGGGTTTGTAGATGTCTTTAACCGATATGTACTTGCATAAAAAACAAATCATATACTTAGCACTTTTGCTGCTACTGAGGTGGGTTAAGGTTAGGAACAGGTTTGTTTGTACGGTTAGGTTTAAGGGTGGGTCAAGGTGTAGGGGTGGGATCAACAGTGTAACTACAGAAATTAAATACACATGTAAGTACAGTAACATATTTTAAATATAGGTACAATGTAAGAACATGTGTGTACACAATAAGGGCATTGTATCAAATTATTAATTTACATGTAACTACATAGTAGTTAAAGATACTTAATATATATAGTGGGTCCCAAGGAGGTTATGTTAAATAATTATTTGCAAGAAGACTGAGTGCTGGGTTTTGTTTGATTTTCTTTCCAGCATATCTTAGAACAGTAATGTAGGGCACCCTTTTTACAGAATTCAAGCAGGTCTAATGTCCAACATAACATTATTATAGTGCAACAAAACAATGCTAATGGTCTCCGAAATGACAAACACTGATCCAACTACTGCTGAAAACTGACTTCCGGCTGAGCTTCTCCACTGCAATGTGTTTCTGAATCAGATGTTGCGCATGAGAATCAACCAACGGCAGAGGAGGGTCCTTCCCACTGTCCTGCATGATTATGAAAAAAAGCATCAATCAAGAATGTAACATGCAGAAATCAATGAGAGATGAGGCCAGTTTTCATGAGGAAGCCCAGTCTAACTTGCTTGAATTGAGCACCCACAACAGGACAGTCCAAGTAACTGCAGATTTAGACTTCAGGATGCACATACTGTGGCCTGAAAATGTATCTGTATGTTTAAGCTACACTTTCAAAAAAACAAAACAAAAACATCCAACATATTAATGTCATTGCTTTAGATACAAAATATGAAATCAGTTGTCACATTTTAAAAGAACATGGCCACAAAAAAAAAATAAAACATTTGTTAGGTTACTAAAACAACATATACTGTTCAAAACAAACAAAACATTTGTGGCTGTAAAATATTAGTGGCTCAACTTCATAGCAGGATTATTACAGTTAACTAAAACCATTACAATTGAAATAAAGTAAATGTTAACTGAAATAATTTAATTTAAAATATTAATAAAAATTATAACAGTATATAAATAATACTAAATAAAATATTCACACATCTACTAAAAACCAATGTAAATCCATTTGGTAAAAATCACTGCAAACAATCTCTCAAGTTAGTTTTGAAAAAAAAGCTGTTTTATTAGACGTTTTATTATCAATGCAAATGTAAGTCTTTAAGTGTAGCTTAATGAGGACTATCAAATGCACGCAGGTGGCTTGTCAATACAGTGTTTAGAGAGAAAGGCATGACAAGTTAATGAGTGTATCATGCACATAGAACAAGTGGTGTGTTTTAAGTTGATAAGAGGAAGAGACACACAAATGTCCACATGTATTACACGCAGTGTAATGTTTAGACATGTGAAGTTTAAACAAACATTATTATATATCCATGATTCAATTGTGCAATTCATATATATATTTATTTTTTAAAGGCGGGTAAAACGGAAGGTTTAGATTTTTTTTCAAACAATACAAAAACATTTCTTTGTCATTGAAACAATTCTTCAAAAATTGTTTTTTTGTACAAAATATCTTAAGCATATATTTTTGTACAAAATGTTATGTTAGACATAATATAATATAGCAATAAACAAATCTTCAAGCAGACTTTCAATTTTGTTTTGCACAAAGTATATGATTTAAAAATCAACAAATTGCAAGCATATACCATATACCTGTTTGCCCTCATCTGACCCATGCCTGCTGTATGACCACGTCTCTGTCTTTATCTAATAAAGCTCTGCGAATGGATCCGCAAGTCTCACGTCTCGTCAACCCCGTAACAATATAAATAATACTAAATAAAAAATTCACACATCTACTAAAAACCAATGTAAATCCATTTGGTAAAAATCACTGCAAACAATCTCTCAAGTTAGTTTTGAAAAAAAAGCTGTTTTATTAGACGTTTTATTATCAATGCAAATGTAAGTCTTTAAGTGTAGCTTAATGAGGACTATCAAATGCACGCAGGTGGCTTGTCAATACAGTGTTTAGAGAGAAAGGCATGACAAGTTAATGAGTGTATCATGCACATAGAACAAGTGGTGTGTTTTAAGTTGATAAGAGGAAGAGACACACAAATGTCCACATGTATTACACGCAGTGTAATGTTTAGACATGTGAAGTTTAAACAAACATTATTATATATCCATGATTCAATTGTGCAATTCATATATATATATATTTTTTTAAAGGCGGGTAAAACGGAAGGTTTAGATTTTTTTTTCAAACAATACAAAAACATTTCTTTGTCATTGAAACAATTCTTCAAAAATTGTTTTTTTGTACAAAATATCTTAAGGCCTTAGCCTTCTCGGTTTCTGATCTTCGCCTGGTTCCCTGGATTCACCCCTTTTGTCTTGCCCCTTTTGATTCTGTCTGCTGATCGTCGACCTGCGTTAGCCCTAGGACTATTCTTGTGTTTTGCCCACCATATACCTGTTTGCCCTCATCTGACCCATGCCTGCTGTATGACCACGTCTCTGTCTTTATCTAATAAAGCTCTGCGAATGGATCCGCAAGTCTCACGTCTCGTCAACCCCGTAACAATATAAATAATACTAAATAAAAAATTCACACATCTACTAAAAACCAATGTAAATCCATTTGGTAAAAATCACTGCAAACAATCTCTCAAGTTAGTTTTGAAAAAAAAGCTGTTTTATTAGACGTTTTATTATCAATGCAAATGTAAGTCTTTAAGTGTAGCTTAATGAGGACTATCAAATGCACGCAGGTGGCTTGTCAATACAGTGTTTAGAGAGAAAGGCATGACAAGTTAATGAGTGTATCATGCACATAGAACAAGTGGTGTGTTTTAAGTTGATAAGAGGAAGAGACACACAAATGTCCACATGTATTACACGCAGTGTAATGTTTAGACATGTGAAGTTTAAACAAACATTATTATATATCCATGATTCAATTGTGCAATTCATATATATATATATTTTTTTAAAGGCGGGTAAAACGGAAGGTTTAGATTTTTTTTTCAAACAATACAAAAACATTTCTTTGTCATTGAAACAATTCTTCAAAAATTGTTTTTTTGTACAAAATATCTTAAGCATATATTTTTGTACAAAATGTTATGTTAGACATAATATAATATAGCAATAAACAAATCTTCAAGCAGACTTTCAATTTTGTTTTGCACAAAGTATATGATTTAAAAATCAACAAATTGCAAGCATATTATATGACCTCTAGACTGGACTATTGTAATGCACTGCTAGGTGGTTGTCCTGCATCTTCAATAAGCTACAGATAGTCCAAAATGCAGCGGCTAGAGTCCTTACCAGGTCAAGAAAATATCATAATTTTTACAGTCTCTGCACTGGCTACCTGTTAAGTTCCGTATCAGTTACAAAATATTATTACTTGCTTATAAGGCCCTTAATGGGTTAGCTCCTGCGTACCTAACTAGTCTACCATGCTACAATCCATCACGCTCCCTAAGGTCGCACAACTCTGGACTTTTGGTAGTACCTAGGATAGCAAAGTCCACTAACGGAGGTAGAGCTTTTTCATATTTGGCTCCCAAACTCTTGGAATAGCCTTCCTGATAACATTCAGGGTTCAGACACACTCTCTCTGTTTAAATCTAGATTAAAGACACATCTCTTTGGCCAAGCATTCAAATAATGCATCTCATAATCTTGTACTACAGTTATATCTGATCAAATGCACATTATTATTCTTTAGTTTGGGTTAAACAAATAAATTTTGCTTGGTTGGAACAGCAGCTACGCTAATTATGTCTCTATTTGTTTCTCTGTTTTTGCCACGGTAGCTTCAGGCTTTACACAAGCTTCAGTCTGGATCCAGAACACCTGAGAAGAGATGATGCCAACCCCTCAGAGGACCTCAGATGATGCCAACCCTGAAACAACTTACAGAACTACCACATTTTGCTATAAGTTTGATTGCATCATATAATAATTGCTGTTAATAGTGTTCATCGTCTGTTTGATTACGTCTTTAATTGATTTTTCTGGACATTTCTGCCATATGTACATTAACTGACAGTCACTACTGATAAGCTACCACTAAATATTGTAGAAACTTAATTTGCTGTAAAGTTGCTTTGAAACGATTTGTATCGTGAAAAGCTCTATACAAATTAACTTGAATTTAATTGAATTTAATTATATTATACTATGTTATTATATTATATTTAAAGGGGTCATATGACGTTGCTAAAAAGAACATTATGTTGTGTATTTGGTGTAATGCAATATGTTTATGGATGTTTATAAGGTTAAAAACTCGATGAATACCTCTTGAATACCTCAAGCGTGTGACGGAAATGTTACGCCCCTTACCATACTGTGATGCCGTGTCCCGGCACGTTGAGACAACACCAATAAAACCCATTACAAACGAGGCATTTGTTGCATCCAGTGGGGACATAATTACTGATTATAATGACCTATACTGTCTTTTTACGCATTGCGTTGCGTATCGCGCCATGTGAAAACATAAAACCAAATCCTTGCAAATTTGGAACTGCCCCACTTTATAGAAACAGCCTTTGTGCACAGACGCATTGTAGCCTACTCTGCAGGTTCAGGAAACAGTTCTCCATAAAATGCATTGCACATATCTGAATATTTGGGTTGAACTGTTCTGGAACAGTGTTGTAAATACAACTTAACCACTGATTTCTAGTTGTGTCCTCGTTTGGAAGGCCAAACAAAGTAGTTTCGCTTTCACAACGAAACACACAGTGTCAAACACGGCGGGCTTGAGTGAGCGGCGGCCGGCCGGCTTGAGAAGGGCACTGCCGGCGGATTCGGCGAAGGAGCGGCCAGCGGGTTTGCAGCAACCACATGTGATGACCCCGGGCTGGACTCCGCTTTGTCCAGCCTGGTGAAAGCCGATCCGGTGATCCACAGAGCGAAGTTGATGTATTTCCTCAGCGACCAGCACGGATCAGCTCTAGGCATGATGAAACTGATATCGTCCTCTTTTGGAAGGCCAAACAAAGTAGTTTCGCTTTCACAATGAAACACACAGCGTCTCCACGGCATGGCGGCGGCGGCAACAACAATACTACAGCGGGAATAAAAGTTACACCCTCTTTCTTTGCATGAACATTTGGGTGGTGTTATGCAAATCTACTATTAACTAGCTATTAACATTACCACTAAGTGATATTTGTATTTACTTGCTTAAGAGACATTTCAGTAAACACTGCTAGGGGTTAGAAGTGAATAATATAAAAACCTGGTAAGAGACCAGAGGATTTGGGGAGTAAAAAAAGAGAAATTCTTAGTGCATTACAATAAACTTCCCCTATGCCTCTAAATGGCTTCCACAGCTAACCAGATCTCAATCCAATAAAGCATGTTTGGGATGTGGTGGATTGGGAGATTCGCATCATGGATGTGCACAAAAATTAAAGCAGTTCAGAAGGCAAAAGGGGAGTCCAACCACTGATCTATATATTATAGATCAGTGGGTCCAACCCAGTACTAGCAAGGTATACAAGTGGCCAGTGAGTGCATATGATCCATAGACTATATAAAAACAGATATGACCTTGAGTATGTTTATGCATTAATCTGCAATGATCAATAGATGGCAGTGATTCGTAATATCTGTCAAAATGCATGTACAATGTTTCCAGAAGAAGACAGACTCCCCACGTGACGTCACACAATCATGGCCGCCTCCTGAGTGCAAGTACAACGAGAAAATTTCACAGTGATGAACATAATTTGGATTTGTTGCTTAGAGACTAGCATTTCAGATATTATTATACATGCTAATAAAAATGTTGAATGCAACAGTGCAAAGAATCAGCACATCGGCTGCTAAAATAACTCAAAACCGTAAATCAAAAGACTGATATAGTGTCCTCACTATGATTCCTCATGGACTGTCCTCATGACACCAGTGGCTTTTCCCATAAAACTAGGACACACATATTCACTGACCATCTGTTTTTTTGTGCATTTTTGTTTTAAACGCATTAGCTTGTTTAGAGTTTTCAGAGTTGATCGTTTTGATTAATGTTATTTTTTATAGTTATTGAGCATGTGCTATTGCTGAAGCCCATCAATGTTTTTTTTGTTTTTCACTATTGCATACTGCAGATTTTTTCATAATTTAAAAACAATCCTTCCTTAAATTAATTGGTTGAAACAAAAAAGGACCTCACCCTCATGTCATTACAAACCTGTAGGACTTTCATTCTTCTGTAGAACATAAAATATATTTTTAATATTCTCTAAAATATGATAAACAAAAGCTCAAACATGCTTGAGAGGTTTGTCCTCATGCAAGCACGTAAAGTTACAAGTTACAAAGACAAAAAGTTATTTAATAAAATTATTTAAAATGACAAACTGTTCAGTTAGACAGTGAATTTGCACATGCCCTATATGTAAACAACAGCCACAGTTTCCTTTTTGTATGCGGTGTTTAAGTGTGGGCAAATCTGGGGGTTACTGCAAATAGTACCACATCTTTCATCTGGTGGCATCTTGCAGCTGGTGGTGTTGTTTCTGATAAAGTATAGTCTGTTTTTGATGAAAGTTTGCAAAATAATGTGTGTTCATATTGTGATTGAATAATCATTCAGTAATGCTTAATAACATTATGTAGATGGTCACCCATATATCACAAAGGTACCATGTTAATTACATGGTACACTGTGCTAACCATAAACATGCCATACAGTGTGTGCCCCATTCTCGTCATCTTTGCAGCATAAACAGACTCATGGTTGAATGAAGCGTGCACGCCAGCTACTGTCCCCTCTCACCCAGTGCTTCATAATTGGCTCAACAGCTTCAATATGGAAGGTGGCATTTGGCCTGGGCCGTGTTGCTCTAATGGTGTTTTGAATTTAATGACGGTCATTAAACACAGGCCAGTCTGCATCCTCAGCAGGCAGCGGCTCTGTAAATCCTTTATTAATTAATACTGTTCCTGGGAGGTATGCCATTCATAAGAGCCTCTTTGATATCTCTCATCTCCCCAGTTAAAATCTACACTTTGGTGACTGTTTAATCTCTCAACTACTGCTGGCCCTTAACATTTTCCTTCTCATAAAAACCCATCACACCACGAGCATGAAAAGGCCATATTGACACGAAATGACATGACACTCGGGAACATGCATTTGGTGAATTGGAAATGTTCACATTCTGTTTTGTATGAATCATCAAATAGTTAAAAAAAAAAAGTTTTAAGTGTATTTTCTTTTCCTCTATAGTCCCTCGCTCTTGAATAGACTGCTTCACCTGTGTGGAGGCCTGCAGGTCACTTATTCTGAGCTGGCCAAGAGGATTCTTGCTGAGAAATACAATTTAGCTGCGACCTGGAGGAGAGGTGGGTATATAGTGTGTAGGTGTATATTGGGCAATAGTCTGAGACCAGATTTATACTGGGTGCGCTACTGTATGTTTATTTGTAGATGCATTTTTGAACAACTTCTGCTATTATTAGTAGTTAGTAGTCTACCAAATATTGTTTCTGTATATACACATATACATACAGTACATAAGTTTTGGGTTTGTATGCTCACCAAGGCTGAATTTATTTGATCAAAAATACAGTGAAAATAGTAATATTGTGAAATTATTTGAATTCGAAATACATATTTTCTATTTGAATATATTTTAAAATCTAATATATTCCGGTGATGGCAAAGCTGATTTTCAGCAAGCATTACTCCAGTCTTCAGTGTCACATGATCCTTTTGAAATCATTCTAATATGCTGATTTGCTGCTCAAGAAACTTATCAATCTTGAAAACAATTGTGTTGCTTAATATTTTTGTGAAAACAGTGATTTCAGAATTTCTTAATGAAATAGAAACAGCATTTAAATGAAATCTTTTGTAAGATAAATGTATTTGCTGTCATTTGTGATGATTCCAACACACAATAAAAGTATCAATTAAAAAAATAAACTTTCTGATCCCACATTTTTTCCAAGGAATGTTTAATTATTCGAAATGTTGATTTATTCAAAATGAATGTAGAATTAATTAGTTATTTGTCACATACAGTATATTTAATACAATTTAAAGTGATGGTTCTCCCAAAAATTAAAATTAATTTATTCATCATTACTCACCCTCATGTTGTTCCAAACCCGTAAGACCTTCATTCATCTTCGGAACATAAGATATTTTTGATGAAATCCGAGAGCTTTCTGAACCTGCATAGACATCAATGTAATTACCACGTTGATGGCCCAGAAAGGTAGTAAGGACATCATTGATATAGTCCACGTGATGTGACATCAGTGGTTCAACCGTAATTTTATGAAGCTATGTGTTATGTGCATATGTATGATGCTGCTGACGCAGGAGCCAGCATTCTGATGTAGGATGCACTGCGCCTTGTTTGCAAGCAGAAGAATGCACACGCATGTGTCGTGGCACTCTCGTGAACGTGCGTCGAAGACTTACACAGAAGAGAAGAAATTGTTGAATAAAGTCGTTATTTTTGTTTTCTTTGTGCACAAAAAGTATTCTTGTAGCTTCATAAAAATATGGTTGAACCACTGATGTCACATGGACTATTTTAACGATGTCCTTACTACCTTTCTGGGCCTTGATACCACGTGGTAATTATGTTGCGGTCTATGCGGGGTCAGAAAGCTCTCGGAAATCATCAAAAAAATATCTTGTGTTCGAAGATGAATGAAGGTCTTACTAGGGATGTCAAAGTGTTATGTGCATATGTGTGATGCTGCTGACGCAGGAGCCAGCATTCTGATGTAGGATGCACTGCGCCTTGTTTGCAAGCAGAAGAATGCACACGCATGTGTCGTGGCACTCTCGTGAACGTGCGTCGAAGACTTACACAGAAGAGAAGAAATTGTTGAATAAAGTCGTTATTTTTGTTTTCTTTGTGCACAAAAAGTATTCTTGTAGCTTCATAAAAATATGGTTGAACCACTGATGTCACATGGACTATTTTAACGATGTCCTTACTACCTTTCTGGGCCTTGATACCACGTTGTAATTATGTTGCGGTCTATGCGGGGTCAGAAAGCTCTCGGAAATCATCAAAAATATCTTGTGTTCGAAGATGAATGAAGGTCTTACTAGGGATGTCAAAATGACTGAAAAACTAAATTCGATTTTTTTTTTACTTAAATATTATCAATATTCGAATTAATGTTCTAATTTAAAAGGCATAATTTCAGTTGGGGGGAAAAAAAGCTGTTGGCTTCTCTCCTGAGGCCATAAGAGGGCACATTGAGCAAAATATTATGCACGTTTCTTCAAAGCATAATAAAATAACATGACTATCTTTGCATAATGTTTAAAATAATGCTTATAAACCATATATAGACACACACTCAGGGTAACATTCACAATAACCGACAAACTGAAACACAATGGACAGGAACTGATATAGGGTGGATAATTAGTGGCAGACAGGTGAGCACAATTAACAATTAGGGTAATTAACTAATGATAGTACGGGCTAAACCAACAAAAGAGGAAGAAACCACAATAAGCAGTCCACAGGGGCATTACATTACTCCCCCCTCCTGGAAGGTGCGTACCTCGCACCGTAGAAACAGAGGGAGGGGCGGGGGGGGACTAGGAGGACAAAGCAGTGGATGTGAGATGGTGACAGGGGAAGGCAATCCAGGAGGACGGACTTCCAGGAGGAGGACGGCTAACAGAGTCCAGGGAGGTGACGATGGAGGGAGGAGCCAGGGAGACGACAGGAGGGAACCGGAGCAGGAGGAGGAGCCAGGTGGGACCCAGGCCACAGCCATAATAGCGGCCCACGGTGGAGCCGACGGAGGGAGGAGCCATGGAGGAGGAATGTCCACTGACTCCAGGGGGCCGACCAATGGCGGTGGAGCAGGTGGGGGAGGAGCCCGAGGCGGAGACGGAGAGCCAACGAGCCAGGAGGTTGCCGAGGATCCAGGGGGCCGGGGTGGAGCCGAGTGCTTTGGCGACCAAGGCGGAGATCCGGAGATCCATGGCGGAGCTGGAGCGACCGAGAACCAAGGTGGAGCTGGCGGGAGGAAGGAGCCCAACGGAGCCGGTGGGACAGAGCGACAAGGTGCAGCCAGAGGAGTGGAGTCCAGAGGCGTTGGCGGGTCGACGCCCGACCAAGGCGGGGCCGGAGGGACGAGTGAGCCCGGTGGAGCTGATGGACGATGGGTGACGGTGGAGGTGAGGGAGCTAGGAGCCGAGGTGGAGCCACTGGGTCTACGGGCCGAGGCGGAGTCCGGGCCTCGGAGGCTGGAGGCAGAGGTGAGGGAAACTCCAACCCCGGCGACGCTGGAGGATGGCAGTCCCGGGGGGCTCGCACCGCAATGATGGTGGGCTGAGGGTGAGCAGATGGGCTGCCAGATGACAGCGGTGGAGGAGGCTTGAGCGGGTGAGAGGGTGGGCATTTCCGAGGAGCGGCCACTGGAGGGCGCTTTCTGGGAGCAGGCACTGGAGTGCGCTTTCCTGGGCGGAACTGGGAACCAGGAGCCCTTCCAGGGCTGAATGAAAAATCAGGAGCCTTTCCTGGGCTGAACTGGGGATCAGGAGCCCTTCCTGGGCTAAACGAAACATCAGGAGCCCTTTCTGGGCTGAACTGGGGACCGGGAGCCCTTCCTGGGCTTAACTGGGGACCGGGAGCCCTTCCTGGGCTGAACTGGGGACCGGGAGCCCTTCCTGGGCTGAACTGGGGATTGGGAGCCCTTCCCG